>NW_022170509.1:11594399-11831091 GCF_008802855.1 Photinus pyralis | reverse complement strand
TTAAGGGCGCGCTATCAGTATTGTGTGTTGCCTATCTCACAATAGCTTTCTTATGGGAAACATGCCTAACGTAATTCATACCGTTTTTAAAAACTATACTTTTTTTTGGGAAATGTTTGTTGTTTCTTGTTCTTAAATGTATGTAAATTATGAGTGAACAGTTTATATTGCACTAAAACTCATAGCACATTCTCTGAAAGTGTATAAAGTAGACGTTCGATTGCAATGGCAATCTTTTGTGTATACAAAGGTCAAAGAAGTTTTTGAAATATAAATTGTTTCTCCAGATTCTTGAACATATAAGGAATAAAACGTGATGTAAAAATGGATAATATGTGGTTTCTAAAGCACAAACGGTATGAACTCCGTACACTTGAAAAATAACTCGTAAAACAATTATAGAAAAGAAATCTGTGCTCAGTGTAGTTCAACGTGTATCCACTAAGATGGCTACGGTATACTATTCTTACAAAGCGGGAAATTTAAAATGGAGCACTTTTTGGAATGTATTAATGTATCTATTTTTTAGCAGTATAACTTATTCCTTTATTGGCTTTGTTGGTCATTAATGCAGATAAAATGTATCCAGCAAAAAACCGTACCATAAGTAGGAATTACACTGGTTAACGTACGTTACCTACATTCAAAATTTGGGTTAGGAAACTGGCAAAAGAAGTATTTATAAACGTTGAGTTTAGGATCATGGGATTTTTCACTCTACGTTATAATTAATTAATATAAAAATTTCAGAGCTTACAACAAAAAGAGGTTATGTTGGATGGTGTTTCTGAATTGATAATACAGTGTTAATACTGCTTACGTTTACCAGACGAAGCGCTTCATGAGCGCTACTTAAGGGCAAGAATACTCTATCAAAATTTCTCGCCCAAGCTATCTAATAGCACTGTCGACATGTACGGTGGTATTTACACCTCGGCAGTGCTATCAGACAACTCTGCAAGAAATCAGTAACTGGAGAATAAATGTACACGTCACTTACAACTAAATTTAAGCACTATTAATAATAACGAAACCCCACCGATTGGATGCCATCTCGGTTCCCATAATTTGAATGAACTACATACTATCGGCATTGAATAATTCAATGCTATCGGTATTATATCAAAATATGATTTCCCACCCAAACAAATAACATTCAATTATGAGTTAGTATTGCTGACTTGCAAATCTTTTCCTAAAAATATTGCGTGGATTGTCCTTTGTGATCATAAAGGCTGAGTATTCCTTAAGGCCGATTCACATTATTATCGGTCAGGTTACGGTCAGAACATGAACAGAACAGAAATACACGGTTACAATAATTGACCACACCGTGTTCTGACCATGATGTGACCGATGGCCTTATATAAACGCACTGCAATGACATCGTTCGGTAAAATGATAATCGGAAAAAAATGTACTCCATGTCGGAAGTCAATCTTCGGAAATGTGTACAGTCGAAGGATAGCCTAAAACAATCCATTAATAGAACTATATTAAAATAAAGATCCTCAACTTTACTTACCTAGGTAGGTACTGGTTTTTTTTGTTATTTTGCAGTTAATCTAAATCAGGTACCTAAACATAATCCATAACATAACCCAACTTTGAATGGCATTTCAGGAATTACAATTACGCACTTGTTGTGTTGTCCGGGAACACAACCACGTGTCGCGATTGAATAATACTCTGTATTACTTCAACTACTCTAGCTCGACTTTATTGTAACAGACTACATTCTACTACCATATCTAAGCAAGAACTAAAACTAGCATATCGGAGCACACCCTCCACTCTCTTAAGGCGCGCGCACTCCCGCCAAATACATAACACTCCACCCCCCTAGCTTTCAAGCACATAATCGGCTAAACGTAAGGGTCTTTTGCGCACTCGTTTCCCTACTGCCTGCTCACTCACATCACTTTGTGTCTCTACGATGTTCTCCTTCGGGATTCCCTCGTTGTCTGGTACGCTGCTGCAAGGAATGTTCTCCGATGTCTCCGATGAGGTTCTTCTCGGTGGATAGTCGGTGCTGGATGAGGATGGTGCCCCACGATCTCTGATCTGATCCACATGTCGACGTACCATTTTCTCCTCGGTGTCCTTGGTCTCGTACGAAATTGGCCCAGTCGATCTAACAATAGTGGCAGGAACCCATTTTCTAGCTTCACCATACCCCCTCTAATGAAGACGTCCTGTTCCGCTTCAAATTGTCTGGGAGCTTTCGTGGTCCCGGCCTGCTTTTCTTGTTTCTGCTGCATTGATTGTACAAAATCTGGTCGGACTCGATCCAAACAAGTACGTAGTTTTCGTTTCTGTAACAGTTCCGCTGGACTCACCCCTGTCATGGCACATGGTGTGGTGTGTTGGCCCAGCAAGAATCTGGAGATTTTCAGCGACCAATCTCCCTCCCCCAATTTCGCCAAATTTAGCTTGGTAAACTGCACCATTCTTTCGGCTTGGCCGTTTGACGAAGGGTGATACGGTGCCACGCATACCTGTCGAATTCCGTTCTTCCTAAGGAATTCTGCAAATTCGGAAGATGTGAATGCTGTCCCATTGTCGCTGACTACTACATTAGGCAGCCCATGTGTGGCAAAGATTTCTCGAAGCGCGCAAATCGTAGCCCCCGAGGACACAGACGGCACTTTTTTTACCTCGAGCCATTTCGAATACGAGTCTACCACAATTAAGAAATTTTGTCCCTTTATTGGACCTGCATGGTCCACGTGAATTCGCGACCATGGGTCCAGAAGCCCACTCCCATGGGTGAATTGGCGCACGCGGCGGCGCATGACCAACTACCTGGCACTTTTTACACTCTTTCACAATTTTCTCGATGTCCTGGTCCAAACCTGGCCACCACATGTAACTACGAGCAAGCGCTTTCATCCGCACAATACCTTGATGGGTCGCGTGCAATAATTCAACGGCTTGTTGTCGCGCTTTCTCAGGTATTACTACCCTTGAACCCCACAGAACACAGTTTTTATATACTGACAATTCCGCGCGTTTGTTCCGAAATGGTATATATTCAGGTGGAATGTCACTAGGCCACCCTTTAAGCAGCCAATCACGCACTCGCGAAAGAATTAAGTCTTTACCGGTTAGCTTCTCGACTTGTTCTGCATTAAGAATCTTCTCTGGCATCATTTCAATCATCAGGACGTCCCCCAAACCCTCAGGATCCGCCCCGATTGATGACACTGGTAACCGGCTTAACGCGTCAGCATGCTGAATTTTCGCCCCCGGTCGATACTCTAACTCGTACTGGTAGTTGGCTAAGAATAAAATCCACCTTAGCATTCGCGGTGATAATATCTCGGGAGTCGGTTTCGTCGCTCCCAATAGCCCCAATAACGGTTTGTGGTCCGTGATAATTGTAAATTCCCTGCCATATAGGTATTTGTGGAATTTTTTTATTCCTGCGATGATGGCAAATGCCTCTCGATCTAGCTGTGCATAGTTCCGCTGCGTGGCTGACAGTGTTTGGGAATGAAAAGCAATTGGAGCTTCCACTCCCCCCGGCATGATGTGACTTAAAACAATACCAACCCCCCAAGGTGATGCATCGCAAACCATCACCAGTGGTAACTCGAGGTTGTAGTGAACCAACAAGGAATCTGATGTAACTAGGCTTTTTACAGATTCAAAAGCAATTTTGTGAATACCTGTCCACTCCCAAGGTTTGTCCTCATCAAGCAATCGATGCAATGGCTCGACTATGTCAGCGTTGCCCTTGAGAAAGGTATGATAAAAATTCAGCAAACCTAAAAATGCTTGCAGCTCCTTTTTACATGTAGGTTCTGGAGTGGCCCATATTGCCTTCACTTTCTCCTGGGTCGGTCGAATTCCCTCGCTGTCAATCCTGAATCCCAGGAACTCAATTTCTTGTACATTAAAAACGCACTTCGCCCGTTTTAATTTCAGCCCGTCCTGCTGTAGTCTCTGTAACACTTCTCGCAATCGATCTAGAATTTGTCTTTCATCACGCGCACAAACAAGGATGTCGTCGAAATATGGAAAGACCCCCTCTATTCCCGCTAATCTTGAATTAATGAATTTCTGAAATAATTGTGGAGCGACATTCACCCCAAATTGAAGCCTATTTACTTTGAAAAGACCTCGATGGGTAATTACAGCTTGAGCTTTCGCTGCATTCTCGTCCACACTCAATTGCTGGTATGCCTGTGCTAGGTCCAATTTTGCAAACCCTTTACACTCACCCAAGCTGGCCAAGATCTCATTTATTACTGGCATCGGGTAAGCCGGTACTCGTAGTGCCTTATTGATTGTGGCTTTGTAGTCTGCACAAATTCTAATTTCGCCCGAACTTTTAACAACTGGAACAATCGGACTGCTCCATTCCGAATGGTCGATTGGTTGCAGCACTCCTTGACGAACCAACTTCTCCAATTCCGCTCCGACTTTCCCTCTCAACGCAAAAGGAATGTTTCGAGCTCTGCAGCTCACTGGTGCCATGGACGGGTCTAACGCAAATTTAATGGGTGGCCCCTTATACTGGCCTAACCCCTCCGAGAACACTTCCTGAAACTCCAACACTAGCTCGTCCAACGAGGAGTTAACCTCAATTTTATTTATTCCCGAAATTTCAATCTTAAGTGCGTCGAACCAATTACGCCCTAATAGATTGGCTCTAGTGTTCCTTGTAATTACCATTGGTAGGGTACACAATGTTTTTAAATGTCACGAGCACGTCACAAACTCCCGCCGTTTCCACGGTTGCCATGGAAAAATCTCGAAAAGTAGTTTCACACGGACGCATTTCCGGTTTATTAATTGGCCAAAGTCGATTAAAAGTTTGTAACGACATAATTGTGTCACTGGCGCCACTATCTACCTCGAATTCGCACAATTCTCCGTTTATGTTAATGTTAACCTTAAACAGATTTGCTTTCCCGCGGTCGTTCATGTTGACGTTGAATAGTTCCCCGAGCCCGTAGCTATCTTCGTCGGTGTTGCCCACTTGATTAACCATTGTTCTGCGTTGCGGCGTCTTATTTTTAGCCTTCGCCAAACAAACTCGCTCGATGTGGCCCTTTTTCTTGCAAAACCTGCAAACCACTTCTTTGCATCTGCAAACGTCCGGTTTGTGAAGGTCACCGCACCTAAAACAGGGTTTCATTGTTGCGGCCGCGTTGTCCCTTTTGTTTGTGCTATAATTAGCATTCCGTTTTCCTGTAACTGCATTCGCCGATTTCGAAGTATCGCCGCCTCCGGTGATTGACCCTCGTAATTCGTTTAAATTTACGCCAGCCGTTTCCGCTGCAATCGCGGCATCGACAGCTTTCTGCAAGGTCAAGTCGCTTTCCGCTAATAAGCGACGTTGCAGCGCTTCGTCCCTGACCCCGCACACAATCCTGTCACGAAGCATTTCATCCCGTGAATCCTCGTGGAAACTGCACGTGTCTGCTAACTTTCTCAATTCCGCCAAATAGCTGGAGAATTTCTCGCCGACTTTCTGATCCCGCTTGTTGAACAGGAAACGCTGCACAATTTTGGACGGTGCCGGTGCAAAATGTGATGTTAGTAATTTTACCAACTCCTTGTATTCAACTTCCCCCGGTTTTTTTGGCGCGCAAAGCGATCTTACTATTTCATATGTGGCATGACCACAAGCACTTAACAATACGGCTCTCTTCTTAGAATCCTCCTCGATATCGCTTGCTTCCAAACAGAAATGTAAACGCTCGGCGTACACATCCCACGTAATCGATCCCGTTGGGTCGAATTCTGGTAAACCACGAAAACCCGCCATTTATTCCGATTTACCGTGATCCCCTCTCGTCGCCAATTGTTGTGTTGTCCGGGAACACAACCACGTGTCGCGATTGATAATACCTTGAATAAAAACACTATAAGAAGCCTAAACGTTATGGAAAGAAAGCGCGACACAATCTCACAAATCCCCTGACCCGTTGGTTGTGACCACCGAAACTCTCTTTGCGGTAAATAGGAGGAAGCAAAATTCTCATTCTTTTCAGTTAGAATCGACTCTATGACAGTGTTTCCCATTATATTCCTCAGTTCAAACTCTGGTCGCCGCTTTAGTCCACGGGGGTTAGGCTTCTTATAGTGTTTTTATTCAAATGATAATACTCTGTATACGCTATATTAGTGATGACGTCACACGCCATTTTTGTTATGGAAGGTCATGTCCAATTATCCAAACACGTTTGATCTGCATGCTTTGTCTTATGAGTGAACATTATTGAAGTGATTTTATAAATATTGTCGTGTTTTTAACAGTTACAAAGTGTTGAAACTTGAAGAGAGTACCTTAAACATTATGTTAAAAATTTCATTTCATTCCCTCCAGTGTTAAAAACATTGAATATTGTGTTTATTCAAATTAACCTCAAAATTTTCGCGGTTATTAGTACAAAAACTTAGTTGTACCTATTTTACGATCGTGTTTTTAAAATATTAACACTTTCGGATTTTGGAAAGTATTAATTAACAAGAGGGTGATAATGGTTTTATGTTGGGCTCCGGGTTGTAACCATTACAACCAACGAGAAACCTGCAGATTTTTTAAGTTTCCCACAGAACCTCGTTTAAGGGCCAAATGGAAACAACTTGTTAGGTACGTCTTTTTGCAGTATGTTGTTTTAAACTGTCTAAAATCACAAATATTATAGGCGCAGTATCGAACCAGGTAGTGGTGCCTTTTTATGCAGTTGCCATTTTCCAGATGGCCGGAAAGAAAATGGCCCAAAATTATTTGAATATAATCGTGAGAAACGATTTGCGTTCTCATCTCCAGAAAAGAAACGTAGATGTACGGATTCAAGAGACATAGAGTAAGTTGAAGTGTGTTTAATCAAAGTTATGTATATTTACATAATGTTATAGGTCAAAAGTACAAGATAATGAAACGTCTGAACCTGTTCCTGCATCAAGTGAGCTACAGCCAAGCAAATCACTGCAAGCCTCCGCATGGGGCGATCCCCAACCAAGCACATCCCATGAACTAACCGCATCCAGACAAGTTCCGGCATTGGATGAGCTACAGCCAAGCACCTCATGGCAAGCCTCCATATTGGACGAGTCACAACCAAGCACATCCCAAGAAGTCTTTGTGTCAAGTGATTCTGCTGTGGTGGATGCAGAAAATTATTTCTTATTACAAGAAATTAATGCGCAAAAGAGACAACTACAGTATTTCTCCAACCGCATGAGTTTTGACAGCATTGCAGACCACAATACACTAGTATTGTTATACACTGGATTACCCAGCAAAGAAATTTTTGAAAGTGTGTATAACTTAGTTAGCAATTTGAAAATAAATTATTATTTCCATTGGAATGTGGAAAAATTGAATCGCAAGGATCAGTTGCTCCTTACCCTTATGAAGTTGCGACAAAATGCTCCGCATTTAGACCTAGCCTATCGATTTGGTATTTCACAGGCTACTGTATCAAATATTGTAATTACATGGATTCATGTTCTTCATCAGATATTGTTTAAAAAACTAATGAACACCATCCCAGCTAGGGAGAAAAATAGAACGTGCTTGCCAAATTGTTGCAGTACTTTTACAAACTGCCGAATTATTATAGACTGCACAGATATTTTCACCGCTGTCCCACGGAGCTCAATGGCTACGCAACGAGTCACATACAGTGCCTATAAACATAGGAATACCTGCAAAGGTCTTATAGGTAATTCATATGCACTATGGAGGGAAAATCAATATATTTATTGAATCTTTTTGTAGGTGTTGCACCCAATGGTGTTATAACTTATATAAGCGGTCTTTATCCAGGTTCAACGTCTGATAAAAAAATAGTCCAGCACAGCGGAATCCTCGATCAAATGGTACCGGGTGATTTGATTTTGGCCGATAAAGGGTTTCTTATTCGAGATTTATTACCACCTGGAGTGGCACTAAACATCCCACCTTTTTTAAGTACAGCACAATTTTCACCGGAACAAATTAGGCAGACAGAATGTATTGCACGTGCACGCATTCATGTAGAACGTGCCATCCGCCGCATGAAAGTGTATCGGATTTTGTCTTTTATTCCTTCTAAATTGATTCCCTATGCAGAGGAGGTTTTCCAAACAGTTGGAGCCTTAACAAACTTACAATATCCCTTAATTAGAGAAGTGGAGCAATATTTCTTAGTGGCTGATGATTAAAATTTCATTTTATTTAATATTAGTAAGTAGGTAATAAGGTGTACAGTTTAGGGTAGAATTAATTATGTATTACTGGTCTAGGTCCTCATAGAATTAATAGTTAGTATAAGGTAATAAATAGCAGTTGTTACGGTACACCCTGTACTCACAGGTGAACTATATTATTAACTACGCGCAACTATTAGGAATCGTTCGAGATAGGCAGTATAATAATAATATAATAATAATAATAATATTTATTGTCCAAACAAGTAGATTCTCTATAACAGGACAATATCTAAAAAAGAAATGTTACCGTAATTGCGAGCCGCTAACTATTCAAGAAAGAAAAAAAAATAAACAAAAAAAAATCTAAAAATTCAACTCAGATACAACTAAACTCATTCAACGAATTTTAACAGTTCGTTTAAAGTAATATTAAATATATCCGTGGTGGAAGGTAATTCGTTCACTAGAGAGCACATTCAATGAGCTGGTGATCTCTGTAACGCAGCAGTTCTGCATCTGAACGAGTTGAATGTTGCTGTGCATCTTGATGACAATCTTGGAACGCGGAACCTGATTTTGTTTAGTAAAGAAGGGCAATCTATAGTATTGGACAAAAGTTTGTAGAGAAAGGTAACACATAGCCTCTTTCTTCTGGTACTAAGAGGTAAAAGTTCAAACCGCGCACACATAGTCGACTGAGAGAAACCTCTTGGGGGATAACATCCATCTTCTCGGTAGCATAGGTATTTTAAAAGCCTACGTTGGACGCGCTCAATTTCGTGGACGTAGTTTTGGTATAGTGGGAACCAAATTAATGCACCGTACTCCAGCTTACTTCTCACCAGCGAAGTATACAGAGCTCTTATAGTAAAAGTATTCCTAAAGGCGGTACTTGTTCGTATAATAAATCCCAGAGTCTGCAGTGCACGTTTTATCATGTTCCTTATGTGGTAGGAGAAATTTAAAGCGGGATCAAAGTGAATGCCCAGATCCTTAATTACACTGACTTTTTCCAGAACGGTCTTGTCTATGGTAGGTATAATTATATAGAAGTGGATTATGTGAACGAGTAAAAGACATAACTTTGCATTTTGAAACATTTAAGTGCAGGTTGTTGCATCGGCACCATTCGTGTAGGGAATCTAGATCGTCTTGCAGTCTACGACACTCCGCAGGGCAGGTAATTTTTCTAAAAATTTTGAGATCGTCGGCAAACATCAGCTTGTTGGATGAGATGTATCGGGGAAGGTCGTTGATAAATACTAAAAAAAGTAGGGGACCCAAATTAGACCCTTGAGGTACGCCTGAGGTTACAACATATGATCGAGATCGGTAGCCATTGTACCATACAAACTGAGTTCGGGTTGACAAATATGATTCGAAGAGATCTACTAGGTCGACGCTAAATCCGTAGTCAGATAACTTCTTCAGCATGATACGGTGGTCAATCTGATCAAATGCTTTCTGGAAATCTGTGTAGATAACGTCCATTTGACCTCGTTCGTCGATGGTTTCGGCGCAACTTTGGGTAAACACGGCAAGATTTGATATGGTAGATCATTTCCTGACAAATCCATGTTGGTATTCCGATAGCTGTGCTTGAATTTGATGAAATAGCTTGTTATATAATACCATCTCAAATAATTTCGAGAAGTTGCAAAGGATAGATATAGGGCGATAGTTTTCAATCTTCGAGGGGGAATCCGATTTTAATATCGGGCAGACTTTAGCAGTTTTCCATACTTCAGGGAAAGTGCGCTGTTTCAGAGCTAAATTAAAAATTACTAGCAAAGGTCGACTTAGTATGCTGGCACAGTCCTTAATAAAGAATGCTGGAATTTGGTCCGGTCCGGCTGTATACTTATTTTTAAGCGCTTTGATGGCCTGCATAATGTCCTCTTCAGTAATCTCGTCCATGGCTATTTGACCACTAAGGTGGCAATAGAGAGGTTGATTACTATTATAATTAGGTAGGGGTTGTCTGTACACACTTGAGAAATGCGAAGCAAATGCGTCGACAATTGTTTGAGGTTCGTTGAAAGTGGAGTTGTTGAGACACATTTCACCAGGAATACGAGAGATATTTTTCTTTGATCGAATAAATGACCAGAATTGCTTCGGATCCGATGAAAGGGAATGCTCAAGATATGCCATGTGCCGGTTACATGACTCACTCATTAATGCCTTGGTTAACCGGCGCAAACGCTTAAATTCTTGAAAGTCGTGTACACTTTTGGTTAATTTGTATTTTTTATGACTACGATTTTTTAATTTTAGATTATATTTCAATTGTTCACTAAACCATGGAGGGAATTTAGAAGTTCTAGTTCGGCGGTACAAAGGAACACTTCTATTGAGTATCGACTCTAGTATAGAATATAATTCAGTACATGCTATATTAATATCGACAATGGAGTTAAGAGCATTCCAATCGGCGTAAAGCATGTCATTATACAACTGGAGATAATTTTTAGTATGGTTTGCGTTACGGTTACCGGATGGTGTAATGGGCGTTGTCAAGGAGTTCCTCGAATTCCTGTGGTAGGTCTTCGAGTAGTTGGATTAGGAGAGTGGAAGGGAATTTGAATTTCTTCTTAGGTTTTCGGGGAAGGGGTCCTCCTTTGACGGGTTTCTCTATTCCCTAATGAGATTAAGTATCTTATCAGAGATCTTCTGTCAATAAAGATGAAGGAGATTCGTAGGGACGGTGATGGAGACTGCATCGGAGATGGTGGTATAGGGAAGACCTATAAAGCTTCTATCGCTTTGCTCTGTCGCTTAATTAAACGTATGCATGTCATCATCATCGAACAATTTTTCTATTAAAAGGGATAACGTACGACTTATTTTTTCTTTAAAACCGTCAAGTGGTATTTTGGTTTCCACATCCTGTTAAGATATGTAAAGTTTGTAAGAATTGCAAATGATTCAGTGGCTTCTGGAATAATTGCGTAGTTTAGGCAAGACAATGTAGAAAACCAGAGTTCGTGTCCGTGGTACCTATTTCACTTTAATCAGGAAACGATATTCTTAATGAAAAATTAACGTACTATTTGATCTCCATAATGAAAGATAAATGTTGTACTTTTTTGTCGTAAATTTGAAAATTACATTTTGTAATTAAAGAGTTTCCATTTTAAGATTCGGTTTTAAGTTTAGCACCTTTGACTACTTGAGCCGACATCAAATTCACCTGTTATAAGCCAATGAGGAATTGTGAAAAGCAAAAATCTTCACTCATTTAATCTTCGATAGTTTCCTTATAGGGAAAAACTTGTCCTTGTATGTTCTTGTATTTGCGGTAACCTATTGTAAGATACGTAAAACTGTAGATAAAACTGAATTAATAGATATAGGTAGATAAATTTAGGTAAGTAAATTGGTACTAAAAATAGCGTAAGTAAACTATCTGCAAGTTCAATAGGTGAATTTTTTCAGTTCGCCCTTACGGACTCTTAATGCTCCACGTGAAAGTATTTATAGATGGAACGGGAAATAGTGTTTGTAATGTATTCCTTCTGCGTTAACTAGTGTACATCAGACTTATTTAAAGTACTGAGGGAAAGAAAATATTCTTTTCACATTAATACTTACTGCCAGATAACAATCATACCCCGTTTATACATCATTGCATTGTCTATTGATCTTCAAAAGTTGGTCAAAAATTCGTTAGGACTCAAACGAATTAATATGATTTTGTTTGTGAGCTAAAGGCGTTCTAATGCCCAATTGGTAATTTCAGTTTTATGTATATTACGCGCAGGTAGTTTCATTTAAGTTAATACCAGTTTTTATTTTATTTTAGGAAGTCACATTGCGAAAATGTAATGGTAATGAAAAACTAGGTCTAACAGTATGCTATAGTTCTGGATCAGATGTTGATACATACACTGAAGTATATATCCAAAACATTGCACCTAACAGCGTTGCCCATTGTGACGGGAGACTACGTGAAGGGGATCAAATACTCCAAGTAAATGGTAAGGATGTTACCAATAAAGAAGAAACAGAATCCCTCTTTGCCGAAAATCCAAAGGCAGTAACGTTATTGGTCAGTCGATGTCCAAATCAGGTATTATTCAAACTAGCTATATGTTGTTTAGATATCTAACGTTTCGCTTTAGAATGAGAAAGAAGCCGAATCTCCAACAGAATTTTTAACTTCATCTCCCCGAAGTGTAGCTTATCAAAATAGCCTTATAGAGCAATTAGTGCAGCAGCAATCAGTTTTTGAACAATCTCACACGCGTGATGTACCAATGGTCCCACCACACTTACAGTTGAATCTCACCAACTCATTGATACGTTCCCAAATGTACATGATAAACCATGAGATATCAGAATTGGATAAGAGGATGCAAAACATACAACTAGTAAAAAGAGATAAATTTAAGTCTTTACAATTGCCCTCGGAATCTGATTCAGAACACATTTATGAAACCATTCCAGAATCTTTAGATTCCACATTGGAACCCATATACTCCTGCCCATACGAATCGCAAGAAAACATCAATCTTCAACTTTTTGTAACAGAAAAACAAGACTCGATCTCTAAAGAAGAAAAAACCAATCAATCAAAAAATGCGCAAAGTGTTCGAAATAACAGTAATGAAGAAGAGCACGACAATAGCTCCAGCGCATACAACACAGGAGGGTCCTGTAACAGTAATTTGCTAACTGTGGAACTGAGTTATGGGCTAAACTCCAATCAAAGGGACAATTACAGGCAATTTGATATCATTTTATGAACTGCTAACGAAAAGTTATATTTTAGGTCCACCCTTGTCTTATATGCACCGTCTGAGGAAGAAAAATCCAAAAAACAACAGGAATCAAATGATAACTGTGATTTGTGTGAGGTTGTTACACTAAAGCCAAACAAAAACAAAACTTTGCCTACAAAAACATGTAATGCTCCTACTACATCTCCTATTACCAAACCAGATCTCAATATATCGGATTTTTTGTCCGATACTATGTACACAAATGTTGCTAATCTGCAACAGACCATATTGCTACAACAACAACTTTTCCGACAAGCTTTAGGCAAACAGAGTAATGGTACCATCTGCAAACCAACAACTAGTTTCACAACACCAAGTTTAAGTCAGTATCAGTTCGTTAATTGTCCACAGGTAAGTATTTTAACCTCTAAGAAGGTTAATCTAAACATATATAAATATTAATTTGTGTAGACATATAAAGCAAAGGATACCAAAATGGAATGGAAAGTGAAAAGACGGTCAGATGGAACAAGATACATAGCGCGGCGCCCTGTTAGAAATCGCATTTTAAGGAATAGGGCACTTAGAATATCTGAAGAAAGGGCCGGAGTTACCACCGAAGATGACACCATATCCGAATTTAAGGTAATGTTACATCCTATCAATCATAATTCCATTACATCTCTTTAGATGGGTAAATACTGGAAGAAAGAAGAACGCAAAAAACACTTGGAAAGGTCAAAGGAACGAAAGCAAAGGCAAGAAAACACAGACGGTGTTTACCAAAAACCATTTGAAAAAGTTCATTCCAGTGCAACAAAAAAAAATATCGCAGAGAATACCAACAAAAAACACAAACCCAAACGTACAAATAAGGAAGAATATCATGACTTCACAGCTGTTCAAGAAATGCTTATGCATGGCCCTCAAGTGCTCCCCAACTCAAACAGTAAAATAATGGGGTTACTTTCTGTTACAACCGTGTAGTTAAATGACAAGATGCTTTGATTTTAACAGCAAGTGTTTGCCTATTTGGAATATTTTCAAAGTTATAAATTAAAATTTTTTATAAGAGACTTAAATCTAATGTTACATTAATGTTGTGGAAGATTAATTTGCATAATATAGAATATTCCCTATGTGATGTTTTTATTTAGTGTACATATCAAAAATAAAGTTATATATTTAGAAATTACTAACAATTATTTCTGTCCCCTGACCCCTTTTCTGCAATGCATAGGTACTCATATAGAGGTCAAACTTTTGTCAACCACTGCGAAATTACAAAAACAATTGGACGCTGTTTACATTTGCTTTATTTTAAATGTTACGAAATTAACAAAGAATAAATTACTTTAACTAAATGCATTTAATCTTAGAAATAAAACAGTATGGCCGCAATTCACGAATACAATTTTTTGTGCTCCCATTTTGTTTACATTGGGCCCACACCTTGCATGATTGACCTCTAATGCAAAACCCTTTAGGTTTGGACCACAAATGGAGTAGTGAACGCTATTACAAATAATCTACATCTTCTTGGTGATCTTCAAATTCTTGTTCAATGGTCTAGTGCATTCGTCAACAACTACCAGTTTTCTTTTTTGTTCCCTCTCTAACTTCACGTTTTTTCCCCTACTTCTATTTGAGGTCAGACAGCAACATCAAGGAATTTACTCTGTTGTCTTCTGGTTGATTTGTTGTCTCAGCTGGAGCAAACATACAGCTCTAAAACACAATGGGATTATTTGGGACTAATCCAGTTGTCTGAAAGGCTTTTATAGCAGTCAGGTGTATTTCCACTGTAAGAGCTCCCAAAATATGGAGCAACTTGGAAATTTGTAAAACCTATTCAGGATGTGACTACTGACTTGAGCGAAAGTCGAACACTAAGTTGGGATTAAAGTGTCGTTCACGTATCTAAACGGGCAATTTGGGTTTACACATTTGAGGGCTGTGGTTCCAAAGTGTGTGTTCTATGTAGATATTGGCAACGGCGAACTCATAGTCGGACCATGCTTGTAAGTTTCATCTTTTAAGTTAAGATTGTTTTTGAGACACAAATTACTGTGCAGTGTCTGTGTCAAACCCTGTTTTAAGTAAGAGCCGTGAATCATCTACTTTGGTACAGCGGGATACGGCTTCAAAAGTGACTGACATGTCGTCGTTGTTTAGCAAGTCCTTGATATTAGAGACAAATCCTCAACATTTCATTTTTGACGTCATAGCGCGGCCAACATCTGCAATAATTATTATGAAAGAAATCATCGTCAGAATATATTTATTAATATGATATAGAAAGTAGGCGAAAACTACTACTAACGTCTTGCATATTGAAAATATGGCAAATAAAAATACAAATACAAAACAAGTGAGTGGAAAATTCTATGCATGGAAGATACAGAATTAAATAGAAGTTATATGAGTGCGATTGTAATAGAGAGTTAGTACGATTTGGTTTTTAACCGAGGACACTTTCCAGGTATAAAATAGGAGATGGCTTGTCCAGCATTCGAATTTTGGAAAACAACTACCTATTAGTTGTTTGCAACAAGTGTCATCCGAAAACATATTCAAAAACGTTAGACGTTGACCATAAGGTCATTCCTGTATCGTTGGAAAAAAACACACAATAGTTATTAAACAATGGCGCACACTCAAGACATTTTCTTCTGCACTGATTGCGTACAACTACATTCAAAATATCTTCATTATAGATTGTACCTACGCATCCCCCACACTGATACTGTATTTTACAATTTTTTAAAATCTTGGATTGCTTGTTCGGATTGTCATTGGGAGTGGAGAGATCTTATCTTATACTTTTGTGTACCACTGAAACTCTTGTGGCCATTGCAGTTACAAAAACGCGAACAAATTTATTTCTAAGCAATTGCTCTTCGAAATAATATCCTCGCTGCTCCTTGCGACCCGCATATCCTTTTGCTTTCAAGGTCAAGGTGATAGATTGTGTTCAGCCTAAATCAACAAAAACAACAGAAATACTTACCCAAGATCCGCACAACGGAATAGAGTAACCATTTTCCATTTCGAAATGCATTGGGAAAAGAATATCGTATTAACCTGATCCACTGGTCGATTATACTATAAGTATTGGGATTTCGCGTCGAGATCCCCGGTCCCTGGGCTGTTACTCTTCTGCCCCTCCTGACGATGGCTTTCAAAATTTGAGTCGAATATGAAATTAGTGAAGGGAACTTACGATCCCCGTGGGACACAAGATCTTGAGAATCTTTAAAAATCTCGAGATGATTTTGAGGGATTGACTCCGAAGGTAAAAACTACCAACTCATGATTCAATTCAAAGTATTTACATACTCAAAACAAAATAAAGGGGACTTACGATATTCGAAACCCAAAGGGAACGCGAAAATTTTGGGACGCTTTAAAAACTTGCATCTGCCCATGTCCGCACTTTGAAATTACTTCACTATTGTACGATTTAAATATTTAGGGGTGTCGCTAAGGGATAAAGACATTGTGCACATGCTCTGCAAAAAAGGCGAATGCCGAGCAGCACAAAACATTTTAGGTGCAATTCAATGCAGCTTCCAAACGACATTTTCTGACACTTTGTTATCGAGGTAGCCGCACTTGACATTTTGATACGCCCGCTGGAATGTTCCAGTCTCACTTTGTAGGCACTCTCTTCCGGCACTCCGTTCTGGAAAAATATAACCCATCTAAGTTCGGTCTGATTGCGGAGAATTTCGACGAGAATAAGGAACAAAACGTAGCTACCTACACTGAATTCGGCAGGATTGCGGGGATTTCGGTGAGATTTCTAGGAATTCGGAGTGATTTCCCTTGTGATTTCCTTGATTTCGGAGCGATTTCCTTGAATTCGGCTGGATTACGAGGAATTCGGCTAGATTTCGGAGGATTGCGGCGAGATTTCGGAACCAATGTACAGTGATTTCGGGAGTGGTTACCCCCCTAGGTTTGATTTTTTTAATCCGTTTCTAACACGTTAGAATCTGAATCTTGATTTCTCAGGGAGTAACATAAAGGCCTACAAAGGTCATTATTGGGCATGGGAGTAAATGCATTGCGATTCAATACTTTCTTTCTTACCAAAACCTCTTCAACGCTAATGTCTGCTGGGACGAAGGATTAATTTGTCAGACGTACATTTTACGAAGATTAAGAAATCAAAAAATATTATAACGCAGTGATTCGTGCCTTCCAATTGATTGGGAATGGAGGGTGAGTGTTTTGAAGGTCAATTTGGTGGCATTTGCTGAGGAATATTTATAAAACTTTTGCTTTTAATGCATTAATCTTTAATTTGCGGTTATTGAATTTTCTCTCAACACCAGTGACATGTAGAAAGTTTAAACTGACACTCAGGTTTTTATACCCTTTTAATTTTGTGAATGACTACTACAAGATAGCTTTGGTTAGTCGGTGATTTTCAGCATAAATATCAAGTCAAAAATTAGCTTTTTTTTAAATTCGAAGAAAATGATGTCATCAGCTGCATCGCTTGAACTGAAAGTAAAAATAGCCAGAATTTCATGAAATTTGCAGGTTAAGTACACTTTTTCGATGTTTAAGAACAAAATTGATGAACAGTTATATGTGTTTGTTGCTGGAGTCGCCAAGCAATTACTATTTCAAAATATAGCAATTTTAATTTAATTAAGTTAATAGGTACCTAACGTTGCAAAATTGGAGTTACCAGTGTCACAGCAGCAATTGTGTCATAAAATATCATATTGTTCTAGCTGTTACTGCAGTTTTTCCTATATTTATATGTATAATTTAATTAATCTATAGTCCAACTCTAATGACCCAAGTCCAACTTCACATCG
Source organism: Photinus pyralis (assembly GCF_008802855.1). Taxonomy (NCBI): domain Eukaryota; kingdom Metazoa; phylum Arthropoda; class Insecta; order Coleoptera; family Lampyridae; genus Photinus; species Photinus pyralis. The sequence continues at coordinate 11,813,378 of NW_022170509.1, read as the reverse complement.
CTTGTAGGAATCGAATTAATTAATTAATCCACATTAATTTTATTGGATTTTTAAATTGATTCAATTCCAAAAAGACTGGAAGCTTTTACTTTGAATTGAACTCGTTGCCAATTCAGGCAGAAGCTAACTTTTGCAATGGGTCTCTTTTGTGAATTCGTTACAGATGTCGTAATCATTTGTAAGTGTTACTTTAATCAATTGGGCTAAAGCCAAAAAATTAATTAGGGACCGGCTTTGAACGGCAATTCTTCTTTGTCAAAGTTTTATAGTTTCTCGCACGCTGACCTCGAACTGTCAAATTTGACAGTAATAGGTTGCTAAAATGTTGGTGCATAGTCTGTAATAAATGTATTCGAGCACGTATTTGATTTTCTTTGTGTAATTGTTGATCAATTAAATTCCAAATTAGGGTTATTCTTAGCCGCTTTAGTAAAGAGATGCAAATTTTCACTCGTTTCTCCAAAAGGACTGGTTATTTACTCTCGCCAAGAATGAAAAGGTGAAATAATATTCTATTTGCCGCAGGTACTAAAATTAAGTGGGTGTACGCATTCAATACAAATATATTTTAGGTGGCATCATTTCTTTGACATTTCTGAGTTTAGGTAGGTTGTTGCAACCTATTTCTTGAAGTGGGGCAGTTAGATCTAAATACAAAATTGTTTAGCATTTCCAAAAGATAAACACAAGCAACAGAACAATAGTTTGTTTGATTTCAAAACACGTTTTGAAAATAAATAACAATTAAGCCTTCCAAGTAGGTATGTTTAAATGTATGCTAAATGTAAGAATTCTTGCTATAGGGGTAGACTGTAATGACGGCACATTTTCTTCTTACCATCCTTCGAGTAAAGCAATTCAAGTACCTACATTTATCGGAATAAGCATTAATCGATGTCATAGTAAAGTAACATAATTTTGCTGGCAGTGACAGTATTACATTTTAGATTTACTTGGCGTCAACACTAGAGGTGGTTGTGAAGCACACGGCAAGTTACGTCCTCTTAAAAGTGAACTGTCGAAATGCCTTTAACTCGATAGAAAGAAATTAAATGATTGCAGAAGTAACAAGGAAAACACCCTCCATTTACAGCTTCCTATACCAGTGTTATGCAACCCCTTTTTCCCTTTGTTTCGGAACGGAGACAATAGGCCGGCCGTATATTTATAAGAAAAATGATTTCCTTTTACTTGAAAAAATCAAAGCATTTACTTCACATTTTATTCAAAACGAAAAACGAGGAAAAGGTATATATGCTACAAGCAAAAGGGGTTGCTCCAAAGGAAAAGGTTTCACTTTTTTAAAATTTATAAAAAGTGGCATTTGGTTTAAAACTGAAGGATTTACTTCAGAAAATGTGCCTCTAGATCGAAGACGCTTTTGTTAATTTACTTTATACATACAATTGTAGAGCAAAGGTGTTTAGTTTTCTAGATTTTGTTAAAATCCCAACTGTCCTTGGCGATATGGTGTACATACGCGCAAACAAAGTATACAAAGAAAACCCACTTCAATTTTCCAAACGAAGAAAGGATTTTCAAGTGGGCGGCACTTCCGCTTAGATCGCAAGTCGACACTAACTTTGTTGTTTTAAAAGACATGACTCTTTTATTCACTTTTTGTATTCTGTATCTTATTCTAATACATTAGTAGTTTTTGAGCTTGAATTCTGTACTGTTTGATTGGGAAATGATGATATTTTCCTCGTATTTTTCCATAATTAAGTTCCATTTTTGGTGTATCTGATCTGATGTTCCAATGTTAAAAAAAAGGATCAAAGGGACAACGCTATTCACACAACGCTACAATAACAACATTTTTTTAATGGAATGGTTATTTTATATTCCGGGAGAGCTGGGTCTTCAATAAAATAGGAATTTCTAATTTCTTTACTGTCCCATTCAGTATTCCAGTGTTATTCAATTGTAAAATTCGTCAGTTGATTGGTCGACATTGTTCATTATAAAAATGATTGATGAATTAAGCTGCCTGCTTTAATTATGTTTATAAAGATTATATTTTTTACCAAATTTAATATAACAAAATTGGTACTGAAGATTAATATGATTGAAATTTATTACGACAGGTTTTGAGAATTCATTAAGAAACTGTGTAACTGAATTTTAAAGGACCTAACAGATAACTTTTTTAGATTACTCGGCAAATCATTATACAGTTTCGCAATATTATAGGTAAAGGACCTTTCAAATAGTGTTGTTTTGTGGAAGGGAGTTTTCCAATGGTATGCAAAAAAATCAACTCAAACTATACCGTCTTGGTGCAATATTTTTAGTAAAAAATATTTTATAATAGTGTTCTCTTTTGGCCTTTTTTGAATAAAGCATTAAGTGCTTTGGTGAAATCAAATCATCCTCAAAGGCGTTTTTGATCAAATGTGAAAATGTTAATCAACTGTGCGGTTTTGTTTTAGTGGTTAGAATGGCGATAGAACAAAAGTTAATACCTAATCGATAGAGATAAAGAATTTTATGCTCTACAAAAAAGGTAACCACGCCTTTTTCAATAAAAGGACTAGTTTTCCTGTAAAATTCCAAAAACTAAAAAAAATGCACCGTTAGGGGTAGCTCACCCTCTCCCGCAATAAGGGGGCAGATGGCTCCCCTTCTAAAAATGTTTCTTTTGGTCCAATATGCAAGTGTGCAAAGTGACTTGCTTTAATCATCAAACGCCCTATAATCGCATTTTTCGACTTGTAGGGTTAGGAGCTCGGTTGGGACTATAATGCATACCTAAGAGATAGGTATGAATGGGACCACCTTATATGAAAAGAAGCACAATTTTACGACCTTTCAAATGCCGTAAGTAAAAAATAGGCAATCTATTTTTAAACAATTTTTGTTATTTTTGTCATTGGACGAACGCCCCTCAACTCATTTTCTAATATTTGAATATCAGATCAGATACACCAAGAGTGGATATCAATGAAAGAAAATTTTTAAATCAAACAGTAAGTTCAAATTACTTTCAGTCAAAAAACCGGAAATGTATCAACGAATTTTAAAATTATACAAATTACGGGTAAGATATCTAAATTCCAAATTATTGCGAAAACACCCCTAAAACGGTACCTGTGCAGGGCACCGTTATATGCATACGAATGTATTAAAGTAATATGACGGTATAATTTGTGTAATTAATTAAATAAATGAAAGGCAAAAGTAATAATGACGAAATATGATGAAACATTAATGGATGGAACTGTCTCGAATGTTCCCGAACTATGAGTGATCACGCGTACATGATTGTTTACTTGTTTTTGTTTCCACTAAGATTAGTCATACATAATACAGACTACCAACTTAAAGTGAAAGGAAATCGGTACAAAATGTACTACGTATTATGATTAATTAATGTGGTACCCCTGAAGAGCATTATAAGCATATTTTGTGAAATCGTATATATAAGCAAAACGTGTATTACGTATTTAAACTTGATTGAAAGTTAGAAGTGTGTGTGCGTTCATAAAACTGGTAAGTTGACCTTTTCTCTAGATTTTGTTTACATATTTGTTGACTACTAACAGTACATAGATGTTTTCCCAAAATTTTTCTTGGGGATTCTCGGAATTACTGGCTATTTAAAAAATAAGCTGCGATGAATTCCAATAATCCCAGAAAATACCTACTTCTCAATGCACGCATCTTCAGCAATATGAGATTGTTTTTATGTATTTTTGTTAGCCGGCCAAGGTCTCGGTTATCAATATTCAAAGATAATCGCATTTCCTAGTGTACCTATTTATAGACTGTATAGTTACCTACTAGATCGAGGACAGGTAAGCGGGGCCAAGGTAAGGTGTTCTGTCGGGTCAGCCAAAAGTTCATGTTCATATAGGTATGGCTGGCTGTAATTTGGTCAAAATGGCCTAAATTGAAGCTGTTTGTGCGATTATTGCGTTTCAAAAGTTTTTCAATATTTTAATTCCACGAAGCAATCTACTAATCCGGGTTTATCACAAAGCCGCCAAAGCAATTATTCAGTAATATTAAAATTCTTAATTAGTCATTGTCAGTCACAATTAATGTATGGATCTATTACAATTTGGTCAATGACGGTTACGGGGAATCACTGGTAAATTATTCAATCTATGTTTATTGTGTCATTAGCAGACGGAAAAGGTCAATTATGTTCATTGCACTAACATTTACTGTAGAAGAAGAAACGACGTAAGTATATTAGAGAGTAATTGAGCAACTTTCACTTCACCTTGCTTTGCTTTACTGCATCCATATTGTTTCACATAGTGTAATTTCTACTTCAGCTCATCATGGCCGATGGTAATGTAATGAATCTTAAAATCTTCCTAAAAGGGGATACCCCCGATGAAGTTCGTCGAATAACCGTAGATGCATCGGTTGCTACAAGCTTCATATTTATGAAAGAAAAACTTCAAAGTGTTTTCCCCATTTTGCGAAATTCTCCGTTCAAGATAACATGGAAAGGTAATTTTACAATACATTGTGGTTGATCGACCTATTGACTTGTTAAATATTAGATATTGACGATGACGAAATCACAATTGCGTCTGATGAAGACTTTATTACTGCATTTACGGAGATGAATGGGAATGTTAAAATATTGACCGTAACAGTTTCAAAACGTGCTGTTGAGTCTGGGATCTATGTTTGCGCCGCTTCCGAGGGTAAGACGAGACGACGTGCTTTACAGAATATAACTTCAAAAATTTTTTTAGAGCCTCCAAAACCGTTGATAATTTGTGACGGTTGCGACCGAAGCATTCCAGGGTTTCGCTATAAGTGTTTGCAATGCCCTGACTACGATCTCTGCGGGAACTGCGAGTTTCAAGGGTGTCACTCCAATCATGTCATGGTTCGTTTGCCCCACAATGAAACTTACTCGCCGCGATGCGCGCGTAAGTTCATGCACCATATTGCGCGAAACTTGAAAAAATCGGCTCACTGCGCAAGCAAAGAGGCCCATCGGGCAGCTAAACATGCAGCGAGATACGCCTCAAAATGTAGACAAACAGACTCGTCGGCTGAAGAAGACGACCAAACACCAAGCTGCCCTTTCACCGCAAAGGACGCCCACGAGTTTGGAACATTTGCCCAACAGACATTGTAAACTATTCACTTTGCATTAAGACACTTTAACATCACAATTTTCAGGTCGGAGATCTTTAAACCAACCACTTCGTCTGGGACCCAAGCTAATGACGACAAGGATCAAGGTATGATTCTTATGGATGTTATACGAAATGTTGTGGATGGATTTTTTGGTACGGCACTCCATATTGTTGCTTATGTTATACATTATGTCTGTTAAATAGGTCACCCGACTTCGGCAACCTCTAATAGCCAACAACAGACGGATGCCTCCCCTAAGACCACATCCGAAAATCCACCTGCACCAATGGAGACCGAAAATTCACCTTCCGCCCCTATCTATCCAGTACTAGATCGAGATCTACCAAATTCAACAACCCCAGGATCTGGTTCGCCGTCTATGGCTACCGCTGGATCTGCCACCCCACCGGAGAACAATAGGAATCCGGAGTGGACTTTTGTTGCTTCAAATAGCCAAACTGAGAACAACAGCAATACCGCCTCACAAACTAACCAACCTAGAGTTGCATTTATTTACCACGAAAGTAAGCCAAAGCTACCTTAGAAGCGATCCATTACTGATTTCAACTTTTAGATCCAGTTATAGCGGAAGGATTGGTTAAATTGCACGAAATGGGATTTTCTAACGAAACTGGAGTGCTTAGCAATCTTCTTGAACATTTCAACGGAAATGTTAATGACGTAGTTAAGGCTATTTTTGATAGAAATATTTAAACATCGATCTTTGCCACTTTTATACTGTATATTCATATATTGTTTAGTAGTGGGATAGTATACGATAATATGTAAAATGTAGTTAGTTACCGGAATGGGTTTACTGTATTCAGCACAATTAAATAAACACCTACAGATATACCTAAGCTTGCCATGTTTTCAGAATGTAGAGACAATTTTGAAATTACAGATATCTCGAGCAGTGGTGGACTGGAGGGACTTTTCACCCGATCGTCATTTAAATTAGGTTTTCTTTAGTTGAATAACTAAATCAAGAATAACAAAACTCATCATGCTCATATTAGGGTAATCGAAAAACTTATGTACAAGTTAAAAAACTTCTTGATAGAACAGCTTCCTAGCTCGAGGTAAATATTTAACAAAAAATAAATTCCTAAAAGAAAATTTTTGTTGACAGCAATTTTTTTCCTTTAGAACGGTAACTTCTCGACAACGGCAATGCCTCGTTGAAAACGCCGCGCCGGTTCTCGTCGCATCACCGAAATTCTTGGATGGGGACCGCTTGGGAACTGGGCAGCTTGGGAAGTTTGTTTAATTTTTGCTCATGTTTGTCCATTGATTTTATTTATTTTTTTATTTTAATGTCACAAGGCATCAAATAATTAATAATAATTCCTAATTAGAATAAATTTAGTTTTTGCGAAACAACATTTTAGTTTTTTAACTTTGACATTTTTTCTAAGTTTTTTTGTAATAAAACCTGGCTCAATTTTTGTAGGTTGTACACAGAAATATAAACGCTAATAAAAAATTTTAGGTTAGGATTTTTAAATATTCTTTTACTATCTATATTTTTAAAATGGCAAACCGTTCGCGAGTTGTCATGTACACAGACAAACGCACGGACGGACAGAAAGTGCAAAATCAAATCATGAACGAGCATTGTCGCTCGTTAATAATGATTCTCTGGTTGTCGACGATCGCGCGTTAAACGTAATATAGGAAATGAGTAGCACAATTTTCATGTACGTTCACTCCTGAGGCGTACGGTAGACGACATTTGGACAACTTCTGAACTCAGGCTTTTTGGTAAAAGGTCCATTGCCATTTACCGATACAGGAGTCGAGTTTCGAGAAATGGAACTCAATCGCATCAGTTGTTAAAGGTGAAGGAACAAGGAAACTTTATCGACACAAGTACTCAGGGAAGTGGGAAGCTCCAGAGCCTGGACCACCCCTACCTACCTAGTTGGGTTGGACTCTGAGGGGTTGTGAAATTAGCTTGAAAATGGGAAAAAGAATATAAAATGTGCGATTTATTTTCCTGGTACTTTTCATGATTCGCTGAACCGGCACTTGAAAAGTTAGTCAACTTATATATAAGTCTTAGTGTGTATCGTCCGTGATCGACACGGGGTTTGCATGGACACACCTCTTCTTCCCTGGCGACCTTTGTTAGCTCTGAACCCATCCAACTCACTTCTGGCTTCTCCTTTGGCCCATAGATATACGAAAGTACATCGAAACAGTGATTTTCCTCTCGTGATTCTTTTTCCTGATCGATATAGACCATGGGTACCCGATAGGTATCGGCGTCCCTTATGCATTGCCCCCTTACTCAAAACAATCACGGCGTCCCGATTACTTTGAAGCTCATATGCATTTCAAATATTACGCAAACAATTTCGAGATGCTCTCCACCTTATAACACATAATTTCTGTAGAATTAAATAAACAAATTACAACGCCGCTATAAACACAAATTAAACATCGTGGAGATAATTAAAGGCCGCGTACTGAATGCTAAAAATTAAAATAAACATACATTTTTGCATAAACAAAAGGGTGTCAAAAAGCAAGACTATTAATAATGTTATTAATTGACACTTGACTTGACTAACCAAATTATTTTTGACAAGTGAATAAGAGAGACAGACGTCAAAACGACTTATTTTTTATACGGACAAAATGTGAAGGTGGTGTAAAGAACGCAAATAAATCAGAAACTATAAGAGATACAGAAACACCTTATATAAAAAAGAAGCAGAATTTACTATTTTTTAAATCCCGTAACAAAGAATAGACATGCTATTTAAAACAGGTATAAATTGTGCACAACTCTTACGCAGATAAAGCGCATTTTTTAAAAACCGAAGTAGCTTATAGTAAATGGTTTATAAGGTAGTAGCGTGCTATATATTTATAGAAGTTTGCTTTCTTGGTAGATGATTAATGGGGAGGAAGCTGTTTACACATAAACATTTAAAGGCATACATTCAAAACCAACGCTATATAATGCTAGAAGAATCCAACCCTCTGACAAACCGTTGTCCTAATATTCGCTTTTAAAGCTTTGGCGTCACCAATGGATACATTTCTTCTAGATGTCTTAAGTGTCCATGGTGAGTACTTTCCTCCGACACTTGATATTAAGGAATTACATCCGATCACAATAAGGGGTCGAGGAGAGGGCTATGGTTAGTAGAAATTAATTCGTTTCGTTGAAACCTTCTATTAGAGTAGGTACCATGAAGAGTAGGTACCAGAAAACCAGTTCCACTCCCTCTCTTGATAAGGAGTCAGATAAACAGGGGGTTAGGTGGTAGAGAACAGTGTTCCTTGTGTTGAAACCTTTAATTAGAATACCTACCGTTTGAGATACATTGTCATATTTACAAACCAGTTCATTTACCTGAGATTTGTCATTACAATAGGGTAGAACGTGTCTTCGCCCCCCACCCCTTCCCCACCCACCACTTATCAAAAATTGTACTTGGTACCGCTAAAAGGTATGCACACTTTACTTGGGGAGGAGGGGGGGGCTTAAGACAGTGAAATTTGATGGCCGTCTGGCGCATCTTCATGATATAGGCTACTTACTTACTTACTTACTGCAAACAATTCCAGGACTCCTAGTACAATTCCCCTAAAAGTAGTTCAACACGGCAGAAGTGAGTCCGGACGGACCAACAGATAAAACGCAAACAATAGCACATTAATAATAATGCGCTAAAAATGATCTTGAACGGTCTCCCAAAAACGTCTAAATGACGCTCTTCGTTAAAGACTCTGCATAGAGAACACTATCGGAAGGTGGTAGTTACAGAGGAAAATTGGTTGATGTGGACCACACGCATCAAGTGGCTGATTGTAGGAAGAAAATATTCGCAAAGGGAAATTGGTTGACCAGGTCCATGCACCTTACTTGAGGCCAAAACTTCAAATGCTAATATCTCGAGAACGGGCCATCGAATCATTGTTATCTGGACAGATCCCATAGATTCTGCATGTTATATAAATCCTGTGGATGTGAGAGTGAGTGTCTTGCTTAGATATACAAAATAATAAATCCAAATATTTTTATTTTGCACACCGAATGCTACCGATTTACTACAAGTCAACCAATCCCGATGATTTCATAAGCATCAACATTGGTTTATATAAAACTTCAGGCGCATTAATACTATATAAATAATCAACATGATTAAGTTTGGGATCCGATACCAGAAATTTGCCCCTAAGGTTTCCGAGTCTAGCAGCCAATCGATTAACATCAATTTCACTACTCAGCCAATCATTTCGACTGTAATAAAGGTAGGTGGGTGCAACTATGTTTTCTAATTTATAGTCTGGTGGTACGCTCCGGTTGTATTTCTGCCTGTTCTCAACACTACCATAGTCATACTGGCGAAATTTACCTAAAAAAATCGAATTACTTTAAAGTCATTAGTCGAGGAGCAACCTGATTTAATTTCTTGTGCGTAGTGTAAAAATTGCTTGGTTGATGCTCCAGCCGGATTGTGAGCCATTATAACTGGTAATAACGTAGAATTCATTTGTCTCTGATTAAATCCACACATTGCAAAATAAGAATTACTGCATAAGATTTGAGTTACAGAAATGTCTGAACATAAGTAATGGCTGGCAACCGCCAAGAATTTTGTGTTAGGTAAAAATTCATTCATACCAATTAAACTCGCAAGAATCTGCAAGAAGGATTAGAAACCGTCATACTGAAGCACAAACTTACTCCTAAAGGGACTTCTCCTCGAGCAAGTACGTGCATCAGTGGACTAAGTAAGTGGTTCATATAACCGACAGGCGACAAACTCAGTTGCATATTGATCTTGTCGTTATACTCCGGTTTTTCTGAGCAGAGAACGTAAAATACCGTAGTACCTTGGGAGTGGCCGATGTAAGTTAAGTTCTCTTGGTTAGTCTGGTTTAGAATATAATCAATCATGGCAGGTAAATCGTAAACCGCAATTTCGTGAAAACTAAAATCCCAAAATTTTGGTTCCTTCGTGTTAAGCCAAACGTGTTTGCGAGAATATCGATTTCCACGTACATTTCCAAGCCACACGTCAAAACCGGCGTCAGACAGTAAATATCCTTGAATCAATTTATCAGTTTGTGACTTAGTGAGCTAATTTACCTAAGGCCTTTCCTGGTCCCGGAATTAACCAATCGGCAGATGATGACAATATGCCATGCTGCACAAAAACAGCCGGTTTCAGTTTGTCGCGTTGATGATTTTTGGAACTTGGAATGCGATGCAAAGTTAAAATGTAACCATCGGACGAAGTAACCGAATGCGACTCGCAAGGGTACCCGTATTTACGCACTAGTTCTGACTGTAAGACACCATTATTTTACAACAAAGTTAGATAAGTGGATGGCTTTACCACTGCCAAAAGGGCATCTTCTTTAACTGTACTGGGAAGTGACTTATAAAATGTCTGCACCTTTTGGAAGATTGCCGTAATATCATAGTCTACATTCTGAAGAAATGCCAAATCGGATAACCTGGGGATTGTTGGAAGAGGAGGTAAAGAAGGCAAATGAGGTATTAGAACAGGAATTTGAGACTTTGAGTGCACTATTATTATCATAAACACTAATAATATATTCAAGGGATGCATCTTCGTAACTTATCGCAACAAATATTCGTGTAGGTATCAGTACTAAAGATAACTTACTACTTACATATACTGCTTTATCGTAAGGAGTCGAAAGCTATCAAAATTATGAACAAAATTAGAGTAAATGATTTAATAACTAACAAAGCATATAATTAAAAGGTCATTAGCTTAACTATCTGAGGAATAATATGACAATTGTTTGTAAATACCGTGACGTTCAAGAATTACGAGAGGAAAATTTCGCAATCATGTAACACTAATCGACCTTTATATGATGAGTGCATGAGCAAATTACGAAACATGTATATATAAAATACCTACTCTTAGAAATCAGACCCGTTTTGAAATATACACGCACGATCTTGCTATAATTCCTAAGAGTGCCCTAATTACATCTATACACATTCGCACAATTGCCAACCAGAACGGCGGCAGAGAGGTCCTTGGGCTTATGATATACAAAAATGTTTCTCATGTGAATGGTTACAGCAGCTTTTGCATGAAAAAAGATTAACTTAAAAAAATATTTTCCTCGTTAAAAATACACATGGATCACTTTTTGGGTATCGAGCAATCTAGTTTGGTCTTTTTCCCAAGAAAATTGGTGATAATCGGCATCGGCATCTTTTAGCTAGAAATATTTTGGTTACCAAAAATGGATACGGATTCTTCGGTATCATGCAATAGAGTTGACTCTTCTGGGCAACATGGTGATGGATGCCAAAGTTAGTTCTTGATAGTTGCACATCTTAAACCCATAAGTTTTCACTGAGGACAGTTTTGACTGAGGTATAACGCGGAACGACGCACAGAAGTACTGAAAAGTGAGGACATAACCGCTAAAAAGTGTTTGATGTAAAAATAAACAATGTCTTTTTCCCAGCTTTTTAATTAGGTTTGTATTATAGTACCTACTGAAAACATGCTTAATTTATTTTACATAATTTTGTCAATAAATAAAAAAAATTCATAAATAAGAGAATTTAGAGAATGAGGAGGAACAGGAAATTAGTAGAATTAGGGGAATAACTAGATATTTTTTAAGTTAATATGAAGTATAATTAGAGGAACTAGTGCAGAATACATTAGTAAAAATTAAAATTAGTAAACAAATTAAAGGAGTTAGTAACAAACCTGGGAACTTCTTTTTTTCGCGGTTTATACCAATCCCATGTAATTCTCACCTCTAAAAAGCATTATGCGGGTCACTCTGTAATTGGGTGCAAGCCTGTTGAGGGCCCAGAACAAGAGAGGGTTAATAAATAAATAAATAATAAATAATTCTCCTTAATTGTCCCCCCATTACGCTGTCAGGCGCGATAAAATGCAAATTACTGAAGACTCTCGAATGGATAATGCATTTTTGAAACTACGTTTTTTCGGGCGGTCGGATTGTCTTCAGAGGCATATAGGTCAACTGTGCAAAGTTTGAACCAAATCGATCCAAGCGTTTGACAGTTATCGTGTTCACGGACAGACGGACACCATCGACTCCCCTATAAAGCTTGCATCGCTTTGCGCTGTCGCTTAATAAGAGGTGTTTGGGTTTTATCTTTCGAGATAAGCGAGGATAGGGACCGTGTGTACGTTTGGCAGACGGCAGACGAGGTAATCCTTTAAAAGAGGAAACACGTACTATGCGTATGCGAAAAATAATATTTTATCTCTTCGATTTTATAGACATCATTATGCAGAAAACTCAAAGGTAATTGATTGGATTGGAATTTTTTGAATTGTATAAATTAGTGGTCGGTTATTTGGAATTTGCAGATTGATTTTGTTTAAATTTGGTTATCTTAAAGGAATCGACCTATGCGACCCATTTTTATAGTATTTATAATGTGGTAGTTTCCCGTTGCTTTCCACATCCTATGCCGTTGATCTCTGATGACTCATCCGCCTTTAGGAGCTTTTTTCTACCCTCAAGAGCAATAGAGTGCCCTACCCCCAACCGCTCATCCGCCCTTTTCAAGAAGTCGTTGACACTTGATGAAGGGGTGACTTCTTATACCGAAAGTACTAACATTTGTAAATTGACATTGACATTATTCACCCCGAGCCATCTAATAGACCCTAAATATCGATACTTAATCAAATTCAGAATTGATCAAAATTCTCAAATTTTTGACAAGAAATAAGCGCTTTTGGAACAACGAGCAACATTTTCTACTCGCCTCATATATAATTAAGATTCGACCGGCAGCCAATATACACAGTAAAGTACGCATTACTGATGCTACCCCCGCATGGCACGAATTTTGTAGTTCTATTTGCGATTACTACAAAAACTTAATCTGCCCACGCTAAGTATATTGTTACAACATGCCTACTCTACGATATTGTAAAATGTAAATATATTATAAAATACAATGAGAAAGATTACTATAGTGTATTCTTTCTATATGGTACACACGGAGACAAATAGGTACTGAAAATTTTAATATACCTTATCAGAAGATATAATTAGAAGTGTGTGACATAAGGATTCATCATTAAAAAATTGGGGAAAAACCAAAACCAATTTGTAACTCTGGTAATACATCAATTTAATGAGTCATGTCATGATTATTGTACTACCCACAAGATCTATAACATAAAAACAAAAACAAGCAAAATAAAGATGATTGCATTAAAAAATTAAAACGCATTCAGAATATGTACAAATTTTGATCATATTCTCTTAAGAAGCTTGCCAACATAGACTGTTGCAGTTTTGGTGTAAAAATCTACATACAAAATTGATAACACCTGTTGAATGTAATGCCAAAACAACCAGTAGTCACATTTATTACTTAGACACACGGATATGTAACTAAGTTGCACAATCTTTGATCTTAATTTCGTGAAAGTGCCACTCTTAGGGTAAAATAGTGATGCATTGTTAAATTAAAGATATTTCCAGGAAGTATAAAACTATCTTTAGAATAAGTAACCCAAAGTTTTACTTTCACCAGATGGCAGAGTTAACTTCTATTTTAAACTGAACTTGTATAGTCTGCCAAATTTCTGTCTAAGCGGTAGTTTTCAAGTAATCGTGTTAGTAGATTCAAACAAGTGGAAGTGGATATTTGAAAGCGGCATGTCTGACAAAGATGCGGATGGGCTTTGTTTTCAAAGTAAAGTACATGTTGTAAAATTACTTTTTTGCTTAGTATTTAATAACATTTAATTCATTAAACCTCAATATTTTTGTCGTGTGGACTTCTTTCTGCACAGAAACTATTTCAAGCATGTGAAGAACTGGCTATTTGTAGACTATAGTGGAATTTCTCATCTTCAACTCTACTCGTTCCAAAAACCTGTGTACTATTCGCAATGGTCTGTAAGGTGCAGGTCTTCTTGGGTACTCAAATACGTACTTAATGATGAACTTTGTTCAAATTTAACATTTGTAACACTTTCGCTTGGAAATAATTCACAGAATTCAATGTCTCTTTTACACCAAAATGAAAACAAAGTAACGGTTAGCGGTATTGTTGAAGTATAATTTGTTTTTATTACAAAAATTGGCGCAGTGCCACGATTGCGTTAAAATTTTCTGATAATCATTTTTTATGCACAGATCGGAAGTTATTCCGGAAATTAAATATCAAGGACCCCCTCATCAGTAACTATGAAGGTAAAATGGTGCTTAATTTAGGGCTATAATATCTGAATACGTTTTAGTGACCCAACACATAAGTTCACAGCCCTCTCTAATAAATCAACTAATTCACATGATTTGGGTAAGTATGACGAGCCCTCATCGTAGTAACCCTAACATTCCATTAATCATGTTTGACGTTTTTTTATGGGATCTAGGTAAATATAAATTCAAGTTTTGGCACACTATATTTTTGGCGATAGTAATAATTTTTATTAAAAAACTGAAAGACAGTTGTTCATTTTCAATCAGTACAACTACAAAGAAATTTTTAAATCCGGACGTTTTTATCCGATTTGGCCGCTCGTACCTACATTGGCAGCTTTGCCTAGATTATGTCTGTCAGTACTTTGGTATTAAATCAATTTGTGCATTGTCACAAATCACATGAGCTGCACTACGAATAAATAATTATACACAAATGTTCTTATGACTACTAAAATAGTACAACCACCGTACTGTTTTTTTAATCGTGTTGGACGACTGCCAAAATTGCACGTTTTTCGTCAAGTGTTGTACAACTTTGTTTATATTTACGACCGGTCATCGTAATTTTCACAGTCACCGAATCACGTTATCGACAATCATTAACTCATATAGCGCTTAAGAGTCCTAATTTCAATATTTCGTACCACAGGATTCAGAAGAAATAGATTTTTGCAGTTGCGCCATAAATATGCTTTATAGTCTTCTGTGTCTGAGCAATGACGAAGAAAAGCAGCTAGCAATGAAAACTGTAAACGCATCGGAACATTTGAATATTCTAACACACTGCACCTACAACACACATGCCAAATTTTGCGAACTAAAGGAATATAGGGACTCCTTCCCCGACATGCAAATTAAACTTTTGCACACAATCACGACAATATACCAAGTAAAAAAATGTAATTCTTTCGGAATATTATAAGTACTGGAATAATGAAACCTCCAATTTCAGGTAAAAAGCTAACAATAGCTGCTAGTGAAGCTACTGTCCGATTCTACAGTCTTCTGGTAACATCTCAAACTACACACAAGGATTTAATGTTACATCTATTACCTGTTTTAAAAATTATCTGCCTTAATAGTAAGTATTTATTAGCTAAACTAATTTTAAGTGTGGTAGGTTATGGTATTTTTGGGAAATATCCTAATAATCGCCATCTTAAAGTGACCAACTGGAAAAAATTAAGTAGGTAATTGTTTATAATTTTGTCCAATCATGTCACCAAACTGTGAGTACATATACTTATATGAAAATTGTAAGTAATGATTCGCGTTGACAATTACACTAATAAAAAATAAAGCACTACTGTTTTCCCTTATCGAACATGTGAAGCAGTTTTTGAATTACGTTATTCCCATAAAAAATAACACTACTGCGATTTAAACCGATTATCTTTGAAAATACAAAAATTGGACACCCGCGCCTATGTCCACGTTTCAGAAACTTTGAATCTCGTAGTATTTGACATCACCCCGAATCACTGCAACAGGTGGAAACGTTTCACAGTGCCCGTAACCTGTCCAATGATGTGCGTTTTGATAGTATAATGTCACATCCGGTGAAATAAATCCCGTGGAATCCAAACATCCTATAATCCGCCTAGAGGTAACAACATCTTAGTTTCAGTGCACTTCCAAACAACTTTCCCTCCGATAGAGACGGAATCGTTGATGGTAGATACTTGCAAAAGCATCGATACAAAATTTGGAAATACTATGTGAATTCGTATGTAAGACCAATTTTCAATCTTGATCGTAAGCCCTGCATTAAATGACAGTTTTTCCTGTCACTGTTACTTCGTCGTCTTTTTTTAGTTTTCTGCTATATGCAAATTTTATTTTGCCGTCGCCACTCTTTCTTTTCATATCCACGTATCATCTCCTCTCTTTAAGATCGTCTACCATCTTCACTCGTCTTCTTTATCTTTTCCTTGTACCGTCGACGGCGCCTTCGATCATGTCTTTCAGCAAAATATTCCCGCTTAGCAGATGACCAAGCCACATTCTTTTCCTTCTCAAAATGTGTTACAGAAAAATCTTTCTTCTCCTATTTTTTCTAGTACTTACCTGTTCGTTCCTAATCCTCTCAGGCCAGTTTATTCCAAGCATTCTTCTCCATATCCACATTTCCATAGCTTCAATTCTATTCTTTTTTTTTCAAAATTGTCCACGTACAGTATAACAACTTTCCCTGACAAACGCTTCTTATTCCAATACGCGTCTGTATTTCTTTCCAGCTTCTCTCACATGTTCCAGTGCTTCCTAGATATTTACAAGTTTTGTACCTGTTCCAGCATTTCATCTTTCACATACATGCATTTCTTCTGCCTCTCCAATTCCTTTAGTCCTTATTTTGATTTTCAATTAAACCATATTTCTTTTCCCCATCTTCAAGTTGTGTATTAATACTTTGTATTTTCTGCAAAACAAGAGAGTGGCATCAGCACACCGAATGGATATAACTCCTCCCTCTCCAATATGTATCACCTTTCCAACACTTTGTATTCCATGTACTCAGCGTAAATATTAAATAATGTCGGTGATAAAAGACACCGGCCTTACCAAGTTCAGACCAATACGTTTCGTTTCTGCCCACTCTCAATGCTGCCTTCTATCCTTCCAATCTACACTTTTTTTTCTTTTCTTTGAAAATGTCATTCAATTTTTCCCACAGAACACAATCAAATGCCTTTACTAGGTCAACGAAACTCAGATTTCTTCCTTTGTGCATACCTATCGTTCTTATACATCCAATTACATCTCTTGTCCTTATCCCTCTTCTAAATAAATTCGAATTGCTCTTCTGCCACATTTTCTTTCATTATCCTCTCGAGCCTTCTATTATCCTCAACAATATTTTCGCTGCATGTCCTACCAGGCTGTTTGTTCTATACTCACCATTCTTCTTTGTTCCTTTCGTTTTAACCAGAGGTATCATCAGAGTTAATTCCTTCATTTCTTCTTCCTGAAGACACCTTAATATCTCTACTGAAATTCCATCTATCAACGTAGCTTTATACTTTGGTAAACATAATTCTGGCCCCTGTGCTATCAAGACAGAGCGATTCTTCGGTTTCTAGTTCCATTGCCTTGGTTTTTCATGTGTTTTATAGAGATCTACCATATACTCTAGAATTCCTTTCTCTTCGTTCAGTACTTTTCCATTCCGGTCATTGCTACAAGCAGATCTTGAGCATCTGTCCCAGGTAAGCTCTTTAACCCTGTTGTAAATAACATCGTGCTTTTCTATTTCATTACATTGATTTTCCCTAATGTTGCCGCCAGACGAGACGAGACCAATTCAAAGTCTCGTCTCGTCTCGTCTAGTCTCGTTTGGTCTCGCGTGGTCTCGCCATACTATTCAAAAATGGTGTAGAGCATATAAAAGACACCACGAAGCGTGACAAATAATAATCACCTTCCTTATCTATCTGCTAATCACGAAACATAATTATGCGGATTTTCTTTACCATTCAGCAGCAAAAAAATATTAGCTTTCATAAAATGCGCCACAGTTTTGCCGGTTCTAATGACCCTTCTCACGGGACGGCTTTTCCTTTGCATGTATAAAAAAGGTAGCCGAAGCTTAGTTTGCGTTGGGTCCGTGTCGGGTTTTTAACTCGGCGATTATATTAGGAATAATTGGGTGGGAGATTGAGATCCTTCACCGACTTTTCCAGGCGAATCTATGCAAGTCAAGTGCGGCAATTCGACAAAATTGTTGTTGTGTGTGCTATTTAAATTCATTGGCATTATGAATGGAACTAATATAAAGTGGCGAAACTATACAAAGGGAACTTCGTTGCATAGAGGAATCGACAACCGGTAAAATGTTGAAAGACGATTAATTAGTGCTCTTGCTAGCTAAAACCCTGAGATCATAAGGTAAAATTGACATTTCCATATTGCGGAATAGTGGTAAATTATCCCAGTGAATTAACCAAAGGCGATACAAAAGGTCCAATTGTGTTGAACAAGGCGTTCCACCATGCAATTTTCCGAATTGCCGCTACCTTTCAAAAGGAGAAAATCGACTGTAATTTCGACGCATAGCTAAATGTGTTAGTTAAAATTTTTACATTGTATAAAAACAGGAGTCGACCGTTTTAGGAAGTTTAATTAGAAATTTATGCTCGAAGCCAATTTAACATTCCTAAAGAGGTCGACCCACGGAATATCGGTGGACAAGTGTTAAAAAATATTTAAACCTCCCGAGCTTTTCTGTTGGGTCAGATATGACATGCTATTGACAATCATTGGAACAGTTACTGCTTACAGTTGCATTTGGGCCGACTTTGGGCATGTGCAAGGAAAACTTTCCACGTAATACCAGTTCCAATGTAAAATCCCAGGAAAGGGATCCGAAATCCGGCATTGGAAAAGTGGGAATTTTTCATTTATCATTTCTAGTAAATCAACTGTAAAAAGATTCTCCACCTAAACTTACTGGGTCATGAGTATTTCAAAGGAATTTCTTAGGTTCATCGTAAGCGCTTGAGATGTAATTAGCGTTACTTATATCTGATTGGAAGTTTATTACCGAACTGTTGCTTGCACTTTTATTGTTGGTTTATTAATTTTTTGCATTAACAGAATCAAGCAGTGAAGATTTCTATGCATCTCGAGAAGTAACCACCATCGAACATTACTTTAAAGAAAAAGTGCATCTTGCACTTCAAAAGCCAATAAAATACAATAATGTGGAATCAGTCCACCAAACAACATTAAATTAACAACATTAATTAAGTGCGTAATATAGTTCTCGAGTCCGGCCAAATGTGCTTAACCACATAATTTAAACGTCATTTTATATGACAAATTGATCCCTTTTTCCCAACGTAATTGGTCGGTTTAGTCTTGTGTACATTGAAATTGGTGTAGCACAAATATAAATTTTTAGGAATCGAATCACCTCGACCACTGCCTTCAGATTAAACTGTTGTTTGATCAGACTAAAGACTTTTTCTCAAAGAAAAGTGATTACGAAAAATAGTTTGCACAACAAATGTCCTCTTTTAAAACAAACACCATAAAAACTAATTACTCAATAATACATGCCCTAGTGCAATACATACAGCTAGGTATAATTATTTCCAAATCATTAGGTATCATTCTGAATCTTGCTCAACGTAGGTAAGTGTATATACGGCGTGTGTAAAACCATAAAGACGTACCTCTAGCTATAAATAGCTCATGGAAGGTATAGGGTATCTACTAATTTAGCATACAAGAACAGGTATATGGGGCCTTTATAGTCTGAAACTAATTAAAACTCGTTAATTTTTTTTTACAGAGAAAAACAGTGAAATTCTATCCTCTCAAAGTTTTTTTGATGGTCTCTATGTGTGTTGTAAATTAACGCAAAAAGTGTCGACAGTGGTATTAATTCTAAAATTAATGTCTCGTAGCGGTATGTATAAATGGAATCAAATTTTACTTTAAACAACACGAAATATTTTGCAGCTGTCGCAGCGCAATGCATGTCTAACCATCGAAAAATAATCAATTTGGTTACAAACTTAGTTAATTACAATGGCAAGCGGGCAACTAATAAGCGGTCGTTAATGACGATTTTGTACAGAGTCACCGCAACCAGTAAGTAAGACACACATTCTGTTTGCACATTTTGCGATTTGGTGTAGGTTCCGGGCTAAGCCTGTTTCTGGAAGCTGATGGGTTTAATACGCTGTTTCAGTTTTTTACAAACTGTAATAATAATAATCGTCTAGCTGCTATAAAGGCGTACACCATACTGTATAGGACAGTGCCAAGTCATCAATTGCCCCAAACTACACCGAGCATTTCTCGAGGCTACTTAGGTATAATGCACCTACAAACCCCATTGAACTTAAATTCGAATTGCAGAAGAAGACGAAGAAGAAGAAGAAAGCTCGGAAGAAAGTGATTTAGATTCGGATGAAAGCGAGGAAGAACACCAAGATGACGATCTTGCAGAAGAGCAGTCTCGTGAAAAAAACGTTTCGGAGGATTGTGAATCAGACAAGTAAATTTATCCAGGTGGTTGTAAGTCCAACCAAACATTCTATGGTTGCAGTATGGGTTGCTTCTTTACCGAACTTACCGATGTCAACGAAAATTTTGCAATGCAAATAAGTGATTCAGATTTTTCATTTTGCCAAGGAAACATTACGCATCGTGTTTTCAATCCTAAACATATGAATAAGCAAGCCTATCCAGATACTCTAAACCTAAAGGCCAGTTATGAAGAACATTATTTAAATTCCTCAACAAACGATCTTTCGCGGTACGCAAGTAGTTGTTATTTCGTTTATTTCTTATTTTCTTATAGGGAGTATTTGACATATAAGTTAATGAACGCCAAAGGCCTCTCTGACAACAAATACAAATCCAAAGTTGTTTACAATGTCGACCAGAATATCGCAGAGTAAACGTCTAAACACGTAACTTGGTTCAATAATCGTTTGTTGTTTTCCAGGTCAGAACAGTCCCTTCAATTTGATTCGCGGTTTGAATGTGGAAATCTAAAGTGCGCCAAACAGGTATCTTTCTTTGATAAATGTAATTCACTCACTTATTTTGATGATAACCCAGATTGGAAGCCACGAGTATGAACTACTGCTCGATTCAGACTCAAACAGCTGCAATGGGCAACAATGGTACTATTTTCAAATCGGCAATACAACAACTGGTGTAGCTTACACTTTCAATATTATCAATTTTCTCAAAATTAATAGTCAGTATAATTATGGAATGCAACCACTTCTGTTCTCGCTGAAGGATTATACGACACAAGGGATTGGTAGGTAATTCTTACCGTCGAGGAGACTATTAAAGTATTTTAGGGTGGAGGCGCTGTGGTGAACATATTGTTTACCATGGAAATAATTATACAGACGATGGTTGTAGTAAACAATACAGAACGCTGTCATTTTCCATCACATTTCAACATAGCAACGATACCGTTTACTTAGCTTACCATTACCCGTACACTTACACAAGACTACTGGTAAAAAGTACCCCCACTACAACTTATTACCAATTTCTGTTGTGCTTTAGAACGTAATATCGTCACTAACAAACGATAGTTCGAGTAGTGGAATTTTTCTCAGAATAACGAAATTATGCAATACTGCCAGCTGTAAAAATGAGGTACCACTATTGACTATTACGGCACCTTCAACTCCCCAGTTAAGTGTCAATGTAAGCGTACCGCCACCTAATTTATGTAAATGAGTAAATTCGTTCCTCATACAGAGACGCCCATTCATTTTTATTACTTCAAGAGTCCATCCCGGTGAAACGAATTCATCGTGGATTATGGAAGGTATTATCAATTTTTTACTTGACAAAGAAAATGAGCATGCGAAAAGAGCTAGAGAGCTTTTCATCTTTAAAATCATTCCGATGCTAAATCCAGATGGGGTAATTTTGGGAAAGTGAGTGTTGTAACATATCTTGTATACGTAACAGATCATGCACTTGTAGTACAAGAAGTGGTTTAAATGGACACGATTTGAACAGGTGCTGGCTGAGACCTCACCGATATAAATGTCCAGAAATTTACTTTACAAAGGTCATTATTATAACTAAATTTTCTAGTTAATTAACAATAGTCTTTTAGAAATTGATGGAATATGCCAAACGTGTCCTTCGTCAGCCGGTATCCTTTTACTTAGACATACACGGCCACAGTAGGAAAAAATTCTTCTTCTTCTACGGATGCAATCCCGCTATGAGTTGGAATAAATCCGACGCAGTATACGGAGACGTTCAAGACATTTTAAAGGTAGTGCTTGCTGTGTTAAGCAGCTCATATGAGAATAATTTCAGGTATTTCCTCAAATGGTTCACGGTTTCACTCCACATCTACGCCTTAACGATTGCAAATACAAAATTCAAAAAGCCAAAGAAAGTACGGGACGCGTAGTCGTCTGGAGGGAATTCGGAATTCCGTACTCCTACACTTTGGAATGCTCTTATTGCGCAGGAGCGGAAAAACAGGTAGGTACCATATGAATTTCTTAGCAATGAAGTTCTACTTGTAGACAATAAATACCAAAATATTAACTGATATTGGCGCTAGCATTGTTAGAGCCTTTGCTAGTATGGCTGACGCAGCTTTTTCAACCTCAAAGTGTATGCCAATATTGTAAGTAAATTTATATAGGAGACTGAGCGAAATACATCGGGGACTTTAGGGGTGTTGATGAGTCACATCTGCACAGCTTTGTAACCACCAATGGGGAAACAGAAGAGAATTGAGCTTAATATAAAGTGGTTGCTAAAAACCATTGTGATAAACAAAAGTATTATAGATGCACTATTTACGCTTAAATTAAAAAATGTACTAACCTTTTAAATCGCCTTTTTCATTTTCTAAAAATACAAATATGGTATGGTGTTTAAGAAAATTGTTTGCACGGAATAGTGTTTGAGCACTCGACAATAACCTTTCGGGCCTAAACATGCATCTGTCCTACATTTTTAAAACTATTTTGAATGTCTGTGGATCCAACCCTACACTAACTCTAAAACTCTATTTAATAGAAGTAGAACTCTTGGTAGGGAGAGCATGTTTTAGTAAGTATAATTTTAAACTTAATTTGCTTCAAGGCAGCAGTGTTCTGAGCAAGTGCTTGGGTAACTAAGCCCCAACCACTTATAGAGCATACGATTACCGCGGATACACCGAAACTTTTCAAGCTGTTGAATATGTGACGGTGTCTCTCTTAAAGGTCTCAAATCCCTTAAAACTATACCCTCTTGAAGCTCTTGAAGTGTTGGGAACATTTCAAGCTCTTGGACTTGCACGATTTTATCTTTGAGGATATCATTTCTATTAAAGCCTTTAAAGTTCCCTAAGCTCTTTGAGCCTTTTTACCTACGTGAAGCTTTTAAAGTCCTCGGAATCTCTTGACGATTTATTTTATTATTGACGAATTTAAAGCTCTTCAATCTCTGTATATTCATGATTTTGCTAAATCTTTTGAGGATTTTGGTGCTTGCCACTCTAGAACCTGTTGACTCTCTAAAAATTCTTAAACTCTTGCAGGTTTTGGATCGGTTGAGGTTTTGCAACCTTCCGAAGTTTTTGAAGCTTTTGACACTCTACCTCCTTAAACTTCATTATTCTCTTTAAGCTTTTCAAGCAATTTTTAGAGCCATTGAACGCTTCTTAACTTCTTAGAACTGTTGAAACTCTTGAAATCTTTGACGTTTCGGATGCTCCTCTTAGAGGTCTTTGCCCACTTGTAGATTTTGAATTTAAAGCTCTGAACGCTCTTGCAACTCTTGAAGTTTTTGACAGTCTTGAAGTTGCTAAATATCTTGAACCCCTTGATGATTTTGCAGTTCCGATGATACTTTATGCGATTGACCTCCCTAAAGTATCCTGGTTGTTGCCCTGAGAAACATGGACTACTCCATTCGATATTCATCCTTAAAGCGCATGACCTTCTTGAAGGTTCTAAAGTAGTAAAACCCTACGAAGCTCAAGAAACTCTTAAAGTTGGGAAATTTGAATCTTTTGAACATCTTGATATTATTAAAGCTCTTAAAGGTATTGATGCTCTTAACCCTTTAGGACTTTTTGACTCTGAATGCCTTGATGTTCAAATGAATGTAATATTTCTGAAGTTTTAAATTTTTTATTCCCTCGAAGTTCTTGATCTCCTTGAAGGTTTTGAAGCTCTTGATTATATTGAAACTGTTGAAATCCTGGAACCCCTTGAAGTTTCTGAAGCTCTTCAAATTTGGATGCACTCTCTTTGGAGCTTAAGAGTTGTTGTATACCTTGAAGCTCCTGACATCTCTTAAAGATCTTGAAAATCTTGAATGTGCGTTGGATAGGGTTAATCGTGTTAAATAAAGTTTCAACTCATTTTTAAAACGATGCGTTGGTATTATTTTTTTAAGTGGCAGTGGTAGCATATTATATGCTTTAATGGCGGAATAATAAGGTCCTTTCTCAAATGATGCAGTTCTATGTACAGGAATTTTCAAATCTTTATTGGTATTGACATTGCGTCATATGTTTCAGCGTTCGTTAGTTATGCAGCAACTGATGATTTCAGAGAACAGACTAATTTTGTAAAGTTGAATAATATTGAGGGTTGTGTGCATTCTTACAAACTCGAGTTTGTTGGGAATTAGGCATTGTGGTCATGTTCAGGGTAAAGTCTAATACCTACTAAGTTGGGGGTTGTGGTTTGAAGTAAGCGTCGTCGTCGTTGAGCGTTATGCTCAGTCCAGTAAATACTGGAGTTCCTGGTTCAAATCTTAGTTTGGACACAAAGGTTTTTATCAGGCATCGGCTCTCACTCGCTCTACTTTGCAACGGTGAACTCACGGGAAGACACCTAATTTTGCTACTCTTCGCAAGGTGAGTCATTTTTTAGATTTGATCATTTTGAAGTATGTGACAAAAACAGAAGTGCGAGACACAAGTCACGTGAGGCAAAAGTGCACCACAGATAAATAGGTATTTTATCTGTGAGTGCACTAACTCCCCAAATGGCGGAAGTAAGTAAATGGCGCGAAGTTACTTTAAATCTCTTCTAAAAACAAATGAAATTCAGAAAAAACCGGTATCAATAGCTCGTACCTCTTTTCTTTTGTTACCTATTCCTTCCAATGCGAAATAAACAAAGAGCGAATGCTTTAGGAACTAAACGATCAAGTCTTAAAAGAATTTAGATCATGAAAATGATGTCATTTGGCATAGTATTAATTTATCATTGCGGAGGATGTGCTCACAGCGCTAACGGCTGAAAAATCCAGTCTTCGTCGAATAAAAATTGGCGTGTCCGGGCGTTTTTCAAAAATTCAGTGAAAAATATCACTCTGCTTTAAGTATCGGATAAATCCCCAAAACTTGTCAACCATGTGTGGCAACCCCATTGGTAGTACTTAAATTTATTATTACTGGACGGTTCAGTCCTAAGTAGTACAGTTACAGTGAATAATACGACAATTAGAGGGTAATGAAATGAAATGATTCAGAAATATTCCTACAGTAAAATATAAAACTAACGTAGATGACGATGTATTTACGATGAAGAATGAGGTCCTGCAAACATTGTGGCCATGTCAGGTTGAAGCGTAGATGCATCGTTGTCATCGTAACGATTATGACTGGCAACGGCTGATGGATCATCTTGCATTTCAATATTGGAATGGAAATTGTCGTATGGTCCGTTTGTTGCCATTTCAACTTCAGCATCTTCATCACGAACAGGAACGGCTGTGTTAATATTAACGTCATCTGGATGTGCAGGAACAAAAGTGCTAGATTTTAACTTATGGATTAATTCATTTATGCCCATTGGTACAAATTTGGCCTGTTCGGTTGTTGAAGATATTTGTGGTACTGAGGTTGCGGATGTTTTTCTGAAAATTATTATACATAAAGCAAATTGTGCACTAAGAAATTTCCAAAAACTACTTGGCAAAAGAATAGTAATTGAGCGAGAGATTATTTAGTTAAGCTTAGTCAGCCCATCCACCATGCAACCTCTCACCTAGGTTATGATTTTTTTATACTACGGAATTGAGTTAAATGTTTCAACTAAGATAGGTATTCAGAGCTGTGGTGCTGAATACCGGTAGGAAAGCGAAAGGGATAAAAGGAGTAGGTAGCTAGGGAAATGTAAAAAGCGTTTGAAATCCCTAACAATTGAAAAGTGAACATTATAAGCAGTAAGTTGTAATACGTTATTTCGCGGAACAAATGCGTAAGTAAATATACCTAATTAGTATGCAACTACTATTTTGCATTTGTCAAAACGATGACTCATCAGATGTGTACAAATAATAGTTCATTCGCCTTCGTATAAATTGCTTTGGCTAATTTCAAGGTCTACATTAATTAGAGTGAAAGAAGTCTACAGTGAGTTCCTACTTTAAAGCGTCTGCAACAGGATGATGAATTTCGCACAGCTCTGAACAAAATTAAGTGAATTCCATTAAAAAAAAGTACAACACTAGGTGTGGCGCTGTACGGGCTCACCTTTCTTACCCCTGTGAAGAGGAAACTGGTATTGGTCCATAGTTGTAGTAATAGCAACGCGTTTGCTCGCAGATAAAGTCTTTGTTCACCAAGCAATCATCCGTGTCCCAGTCAAACCGTGGAGCTTTCATCGCAATACAGCTATTGTGTAAACCGTTGCTACCACTGTAAACCAACGTGATTAACCATCCCTCCAACGAAGACCACTTGCTTACCTTTCCCGAGCAGTTCTTTGCGGGCTAGTGCTGCCATTTGGAATGTCATATCCACTTGAGTTCGCGGGAATTTCGTTCGAACGTTTCCTCATGTAGTTAAAAGTTGCATTAAACGACGTTCCAGTACTCATCCACAACATCATGTCAGTACCCAACGTATTTCCAGAAATCCAAAAGTCATATTTGTCGTAACCGGCGTTTTTCAAAAATTCCGTTATCGAATCCGCCTTTTCTTTCGCTTCGAATGACGCTAATTGTAATCCTAATGATCGACAATATTGATATGCCAAGAAAAAGTTTAATTCTGCTGTGTATGGATTCATCCTACTTATAAAATATTGCACCCCATCTAGTTGGATAGTGGTTATTTTCTGTCCTGTAAATATTATTTATTTAAAACGAGTCGAATGAATGAAACACGCATTCTGTGCCAAAAAATTGTACAATGTGCTCTTATACAATTTTATTAGGCAAAACTTAAACAATTGAAAGGGCCCCATACAAAAACTGCATAACGATAATTACCCCAAGACTACCCAGTATTTCATTAACTTAGTTACAGCAGCAGAACCGGCTCGTAATATAAATGGAAACATCAGCATGACTTTTTGTATTTTTGTACAGTAGACCGCGAGTGGCCTTTGTTTTATTTCAAGGTAAAGTGTGCTTAAGAAACTACAATTGCATCTTTACAAAGGAACTGCCCATGTACATTTTACATAATAAAGCCATACAACCGATACAATAAGAGGTGGTTACGCACCTCCTTCCGATACGTGATTTGAATTTTGAATCTAAGTCCATCGCGCTGCTTCCGCTCGTTACAAGTATAATTATGCAGAACGTGAGAAACGCTATTGAAAAACTGCTTAATATTTAAATCAAACACAAAAAATTATGCTGTGCGATCCTATTGACCTTTTTTATCATAAAATACTTATAGCCAATAATAGCAATTATCGCGAGTCAATTAAGTCGTAATTCATTGTTAAAAAACTAACTTACCATTGGACAAAGAAACTGTTACTAAAACTATAATACTGGAAATCACACTTAGCAAATGCATCTTCAAATCTTCTACCAACAAAGGTGCACACTGACTGGCCGTGACTCGAAACGCGCTTGAAATTTTGTTCTAAAGCACCGGATACACCCCCACCCTTACTTAGGATTTCATAATGTCTAAGAATTCGATTTGCCATCTAGCTTTACCTCTTTCCCATTACAAAAAATCGAGTCAACTCTATAAACAAGTCCGTAAATTTTTGCTTCGGGATTTCGATGATTGGATATATGTTAGGACAAGAAAAAAATTAGCAGCCTTACCTTGTGAAATATGACTTCTTAAAACGCATATTCACAATACCGATTATGCTCTTCTGTACTTTTTAGAAAATATGCGCCATTGTAATTAATCTAACTTTAATTTATGCATTGAGCGGCTTTCGGTTAAGCACAGAAAAACTTACTTGTCCAATAAAATACCTAATTTATCTTCAGTAGGTACGTACCTAATCTGAAATTTTAATCGAATTTGCAATTTGAGCTGAAATTTTTGTGTTCTGGATTACTTTATTTCCCTAAATTGAATGAAACAAACACTCTTGATTTCTTGATGCTATAGAGTGAATTTTTGGTGTAGTGGAAGTTGATAAATAGTACACGTTGGTGGTCTTTTTTTCAATTAGTCCGATAGGCCAGGAATCCGCTTGGCCACTTTCATTTTTCTTATACTTTTTTTCTAATATCTTTTGCATTAACTATATATTTACTTTTTTATGATTGTTCATTTATGGATTATGAACAATAAGCATTATTGATTACTGCTTAACAACGTTACAATCTTTGAAGCTAAAGTAGACACGTTTTTATGGAAACTCATATTTCGGTCAAATATAGGAGAAGACGGACCAGCATTTTCCGGGCTCAAATTTTATCCACTGGCAAGATATGTTACAATTTATGACAAATATTGCATACATACGGAATGTAGGTACTGGCAATATAAAATATACAAATACAAATACAATTATTACTCATTAATTTTATAGTAGCGATTTTCATAACAATTTCCCCAGTTTTCGTAGTCGACAACTATCCCATAAGTACATGTATAGGAAATAATTCCGCTCAATAATTCAGAATTAGTACCCATTTTGCTGTCACTCCACTTCATTGTAGAGGACACATCACAAAAGGGGTGAGTAGGTAAGTATCAAACTATCAATTTTCGAAATAATCGCCCCAGTTTTAGTAGCAGGTAAAAATTCATCCCCGATGAAGCGGCAATTCATCAGCGTCCCGTTCATTTAAAGAATACGTCCACACTCGGCCGCGGGTCGGGCATAAGTTGTCATGTAAAAAATTATATCACTACTGAACAAAATTCATCCCCGAGAAAAAAATTACTCGTCCCTGATTTTTCTCTCACCCTTTAATTGTCTGCACACAACGACCGTGGTTTAAGTAAACCATCGTCTTCAATGTTGCCATTTTTAGTCAAAGACGACTGTTCCCTTTCAATACTCGGTCAGGAAGAAAGGATAATTCAAAGGTAAACCTCATCTAACCCCACCACCACCATCAGTTAGAAGGTGCGATACCTGTACAGAACCTGTACCATACGATTCAAACTTAAAGTAAACGATCTTTTTGCCTTTTGCACAAGTACCGTAATTTTTGGGCATTTTCGTTAATTTACTTTGACAACCGTACCGTATTTAAACCATCGACATTTTTGCCTTTGGGTGTTGTAACCGAAAAGTAAGATCTTTCTGCCTTTTGCAATTTCGCAAGTACCGTAATTTTGAGCTTTTCCGTAAATTTATTTTGCATCCAAACAGTTTAATCATTTAACAATAGTTTACCGCAGCGTATCTATAGCTTTTGCTTTTTCTTTGTACAGTAATTTCTAGCGCTCCGTTTAATTGCCTGGTAAGTTTGATTAATTATAAGGGGGGATATTGTTTCGCTTTGCTGTATTTGCTTCTCCGTAAATACCGCTATCGAATCCGATTATTTACTGTTCCCGCTTAGAGAAACTGCTGTGCGCTTTAATTTTGTTTTAGCATTCACCTGTAGCCGGCCGTCACTTGCCCCTTAGAGTGCCTGGAGCTGCCGTTTACTACTGTTGAGTCCGTCCGTCCGACCGAACACCCAGGTTCGTCCGTTCACATGATTTAGAGACTATAATTTGTAAATTTGTTTATTTTCTTGTAGTTCGTCACATATAAATTTTCCCGGTGTATACTACAGCTCGGGCGCCAAATTGATAGGTATGCGACGAACTTCGGTAGTAATTTCGGGCACAAATGGCATGAAAAATTAAATAAGCTTTAGCGGAGAATAATGCTAATAATACTGCACTGCCTCGACTGGTTTTAAGTCTCCGGTTAACCACCATCAACTGGGTTTTTTCTTATGGAAGTCATTTTTACTTTTTGTGACATTTGCAATTTTTTCTAATTTAAAAAATTTTTTAATAAGAAATGGCGCCATGAATTCGTAAAAACGCAAGAAACTACGAACATACACTAGCCAAGGCAAAGTTTGCCAGACAAAAAAGAAGATATTTTAACAATATTTAAAAAATAGAGCTCGATGATTCTACACTTCGCGTATAAAAACTGATCTATATAACCAAATTGATTTACAACATGTTTTAAATATCCACCACTAGTTAGTTTTCCTTACATACTTACATACCTTACATATTCTTAAAGAGTACACTTTTTTTGGATATAACACCACAAAATACTTATTATATCAAATAATCAAATTTAATAGAAGAACTCAAATCAAGGAAAATATTTTGTTAATTGATTTCATAATTTTACTAGTTTGATCATGATTATTAGTTGTCATATTTAAAAAAAAGTCAATTCTTTAATAATACCTCACCAGAAATAGTGCTATCCAAAAAAAACGACTCTCGGAGGCCTCGGTAGACTCACGCCATTATAAAGAATTTTTAAGCATGTAGATCTCCTTAAATTTAAATGATCTTTCACGTAATTAGCAATAGAATATCGCTTTTTGTCAACGCAAACTCAGAACCGTTTTCCTTAATTTGAGTTTTGGTTATGTAATATCATATTATGTTTGTTTATGCTGTTATATCCAAAAAATGTACCCTTTAAGAATATTTAATTAAAACTAGTGGTTGCCGTTAAAAAAAAATAAGCCGCCCTCCAGACAAAATTTTCACGCTGTATATTACCAACATTAAGGATAAAGAAAACAAAGAATAAACTGTATTCGGGACCAGAAAAGGTAAGATGTTTCTAAGAAAAGACGTTTCAACATTTATTCTAAAAAATGAGGAAAAAAGTTAATTATCTTCGGATTTAACAAGAATCAACTTTTAAAAAAAAAGTCGATTGTGAATTTAGAAAAGAAAACTAATTCGAGTCACTGTGAAGAATAAATAACATCAGGTAATAAACAAATAATGTAAATGAAGACAAAAGTAAAGTTCAAATTTTCATCGTATAATCGTTCATTTACTGGCTACCATTACTTTATAATACCGTGAAGTTACCTAAATTTCTATTTTTCGGTATCTGGTGATGAATAATTTTGCATAATTATTTGATGGTGCCGAAAGAGATTATCTTAGGATGCTAAGGTTGAACAACCAGCAATTATGGGTTTTATCGATAGGTATATGACTATGACCTGACCATCTTGAATCGCGCACATAAATCGTTTTCAGTGTGCAACATTCCTTTCTTTTAGCGTCGCCTATATATCAAATTTAGCAGATTCCAAAATTATATAAGTTTGTTGTTTTAATTTATTCTAAAATTATTTTTACTCGTTTAAACTTACTTCGTTTTTAACATGTTGGGCTAGATCTTTACTAAATAGTTTCAGAATTTCAATTATTTCATTTGAAAATAAGTCGGTAATTGCGTTTTTCCTGGACCTGCTCTTAATAAACAAAAGCAGATTGATACAAGACTAGGTCTGCAGACTGCATACCTGTCAGCTCATCAAAGATCAAAGGAAAGGTTTTACACGGTGGACGTTTTGAAATGTTTGAGAGTCGTGTTTGGTATATCACCCACGTGGCCGACAGATCCAGAAAGCATTTCGGTTAAACTTCGGTTTTCTGGAACAAAGATGATCGTCTTTCACCACATTATTTTCCCGAACCATTTTCGAAACTGGAACATTTCTAATCTAAATTGATGGCAACTAACAGTGTATCTCTTATGAAAAGGAATAATGTAGGTAATAGTATTGCCTTCTGAAGAGAGTACCAATAAAACCATTGAAAAGAAAGTAATATGAAGGTCGAATTCCGTCAATAATGGTATAGGAATCAAATTCAGTGAAAAGGTTACCTTCTGTTTAATAATAAAGAAGGTTGTACGGCGTGTCTCTCTTATCCATTGTTTAGTGAATCGCCGCGGTGCGGTTAAAGTTAAATACATGGCTAGGTAATGTACTTTACAATGAGAATCGGATGTAATTAAAAATCTACATCTTCATTTCATTTTCATCCATTTATACATGGCGCCAAACGACTTACTAAACCGCAACCAGACACCACGAAAATCGCATTTATACACATACTTATAAAATAGTGGAAGGGAAGCCTATATAATTAAACCGGCTAACATTTTCTCTGTATTTATTATATCTGCTCGTTTCTATTTATAGCAACTAACATGGGAATAATAAAGGCAACAAATACAAAATACATCCCATCTACCTATATTACCTTCCCATCAAGACACAAAAATTATATTGCGTTGTATTTCAGAATTTACATGAAAACATAAACTTAACTTCTAAGAAGATATTTTGAAGATCACCACAGATGATATATGATTGTTAGAAAACATAACTCGTATGGCTTTAGAAGTAAATTAACGTTTAGCCTAAGGCTGGCTTACAAAACAAGATACGCTTCTACAGCATATACAACAGCGGTATGTTAACGTTAAATAAAAAGAAAAAAAACAACAGTGTGACGAGAAAAAAATGGCATTTCTTTTTAAATCGTTTTGATGCAATATTGTACTTTTATGTCTAACGAATTGTAACGTCCCAAAGTTTTGTCGGTTTATGCCTTCCCAGCGATATAATTAAGATACTTACGAGATTTAATGAGTGATCAACATAAAGGTAGCGAAATTTAAATCCCTCATACAAAAGTTTTGTAGTAATCGTTAACAGTTAAAATTACGTTCACGTAGCTACGTTCCTCCATTTCATCACAAAGACCAATAATGTCCTTCATTAGTTACATGTTACAACCAGAGCTGTGGCGAAGGATTGAACCCATAAGACTTTCAAAGCTCTCATAAAGAGCTTGAAATTCCAATGTTGAAGCATTCCGCACAAGAATTTGAATTTTGTCAGTAAACCTTTTGTGGATTCGTGCAACAAATTTATAAGTATATAAACGACCATTTGCCTATTGCCTTCCTCACACATTCTTTACCTCTCTTAACGTTTTTGATTCATTTTCGGTATTAGTCATTTTACAATATTTCGAGTTGATAGAAATTACTGAGGCCGCTGCGAATTTTAGTGCCGTCGATATCGCATTTCATCTGAATAGTATATATTCCAAAGTTTTCGACCTCCAGGACCATGCACTAACTAGGGGGTTGGGTCAAAAACCCAACAATTTTCTAACCTGGCTCAGTTTTTCGTTTATATCTCATAAACTAAAAATATTTTTTCGATACGATACGCTATGATATTCGTTATGACTGGCTGTCTTACTGGTTTGCTGACCGACTGTCCGGCTGAGCAACAATTACAATAGCTAGAGACTTCAAATTTTCACTAAAAGCTTTCTGCTATAGTGTACTTAGATGTGCAGGCTCTAGCCCATTTTGGGTTAGATTACTCGTGAGAGCCATAATTAATGTTAAACTTTACTAATAAAATACTGATCTGTATTACAATAAATGCGCTTTCATCATGCATATGATGATTTACAACTTGTACTATCATAGTGCATTACAACGTTGTAGGGCATTAAATTTGTTCAAATTTGGCTGATGAAACGAATTTCTGGACCAAATATTCAAAATATTATTATTAAAATTACACACTAATGAACACATGAAAAGTATATTAAATGTAATATACGAACTAAGAAGAAACTCTTGACATGCAGGACTTCTTACCCCGCTGGACCTAGCCCCCCCCCCCCCATCATTGTGAATCAAGTACTGGAATTAGGAGCTTTCATTTACAAGTAATTTCGATTTTTGAGCGCCACTCTTAAAAGAGCAAATAGATATAATCGATGGGGCGACCAGTTCCACTTGTGACTGTGCTACAGCTTCCTATTCCGTTTAGTACTTTTGTGCATCCAAGGAAAAGTCCGGAAAGTCCGGAAAATATGAGTCTAATTCTGCAATCGGTGCTTTGCTGTCTGTTACTTTAAAGATTTTCCTTTTGGTAAGGTTTTCTCTTAATATAATTGAGCAACTGCTGTCAGGATTTCGTATACCTCAGCTTGGAGCACGGTTGCTTTTTGTCCTAGATTATGAAGCCCTGTCCATTACTTCCGTACACTCTACAGGCGGTGCCCTCCGTAGTTTTTAAGCCACTTGTGTAATACACGATTCCATTCTGCTTTACCTTACTGGTATTATCCTCCCATCCATATCGAGCTGGGATTATCATCTTTATCACAAACTGTTTTGGTTATCCTCTCAATTATCCTACCGAGGATTTTATTTTTAGAGATTTCATCACAGATTAAGCGAATGCCTCACCATTGACGATTCCTCCTCTCCATTGACTCTTTATCATTGCCCTCGTAATTCTAAGGCAAGCTTTGCGCTGCACCTTCATAAGCATCTGTATGTTCTTCTGGGCTGGGCTGGGCCACCTGACGAATACGTAATAACTGGTATAATTATTGTAGTGTATATCCAGTGGGTGCTCCCCACAGGACAGGACGTTGTTCGCTATTTTTTCCATTTGTGATTTGAAAGGAAGCGCTTGGCCGAACGTGATACCCAAGTATTTACCTTCTTTCACTACCTGTAGCTTGGTGCCCTACATTGCAACGTCCGTTAGCTTTGCCGGCCCTTTTGTACGTGAGAAAAGCTAATGAGGTTTGTTTCTGTTGAATTAACAGAAAGCCCTCCTCTTCGCACTATGTTTCCACTAGATTTAAAGCTCCCTGTCTCACAAGTGATACAGTCTCCACAAATCCCCTACGTACTACAATCACTATGTCATCGGTAATTGCAACACTGTGGTGTAGCCATCATCATTTAATCTCCAGCATTTTGGCTTTCGATCCTTTTCGGGATATTCACAGGTTTTACTTGAGCACCGGAGATCCACGCGTGTGCCCTTACGGTCTTCGTTTCGAAGAATCAAAATTTCGCCCCCCCCTCCCCGGAGCTGCTCTCGCTAGCTCTGAACTCAAGCAGTCCACAGATAACTGGTTTGCGCATTGATCAGCAGCGCCCCCCCTCGTGGCGACATTCCGTAAATTGGGGGAAACCGTCTCAATGAACAAAGCGTCGACTCTGTCACGGATCCAGGCTTTGATTCGTCATATCTCCTCTTCTCACAGCGTTCGCTCCAAGTCTTCATGAACAAAAGCAATTCGGAAACTGTAGCTGCTTCGCTAATGACTGGTATCCTTTACAGTTCAGTTTTTGCCTTTTTCGAGGTACTTCCCTTGGGAGGGCTGTCATCAGACCGGTGTTGCTTTTGCGTCCCAGTCTTCAATGCAGTCTCGGTGGCTGCGTTACCTGGGTGCTTAGGACTCCCAGGTTGCGCCCACTTCATCAGATGGGAGGTCAGGTTATCGAGGCCTCCTGGTTTCTGTCTCATCTTTATTAGCTTCCGACGCGCCGCTCTGGAGAGTTTTTTTTAGGTTATTTAATACCGGTGCTCTGGGAGTAGTTTCTTGCGTTTTGTGTTTTTTCTTGGGCCATAAGAGTGCCACGAGTATGGGAGAAAGAAATATCCACACGCGTCGTGCCCCCTGCACACGTGTAAGACGACTTAATACAACGGTGTGGCGCCCGGTGCTCCGAAGTTGGGGCCGGTAGTTGCTGATCATCTATTCAGCCACGCATCCACTTCGGCCCTCTGACCCTTGGAAATTAGGTTTTTACGATACAAAAAGAAACGCTTCTGGATTCCGCAATGGATCAATAGAAGAGATAGGTTGGTCCGATTAGCTACTAACACTGATGAGAAAACATTCGAGATTACCCCAAGTTTTCACTTTTTACACAAACAAATGCACTCAGAAACTCACAGTCTTATGCAAACAGCCAAACACAGAGAGTACCTGCTGATGCAACTAACCGGTAGCTCAGTAGTAAGGCTACCATGAAATGGATCTGGCCGCCCTCAACGATTGACTATTTGACCTATTGAGGGCGGAGCTCCAAAATTAGACTTATATAATTATACTCGTAATTCATGGAAAAAGATTAATTTGTAATAGATAAAGAAAAACAGATAAGGGCTACGCCAGAATAGACCTGGCCGCTCCCAGGATGACATCTATTTGCTCTTTTTAAGAGTCACGCTTAAAAATTGCAATTACTTGTACACCCCATAAGAATAAATGTTCGATTCCTAGCGAGCTCTAAAATTTTAAGCTTGCGATATGAAAAGCTCCTAAATAGCTCATAAATTGGATACCATTCTTAAATTGATTCACAATGGTGGGGGGGCTCTTTCCATTTTCTCAAAACGGTTATTCAAACATGATTTTTCTGCATTTTTGCGCCGCAGTCTTTAATTTGTTCATTGCAAACTCATTTCTGTGTTAAATCGGGATTCATTTTCATGGCCAGGAAAGAAAGCTTAATCTTTCATTAGTCATTAATTCTGTTTTCAAGGTAAGTCATTATCGAGAATGCTCACTAGGCTTCATCACTTTTGATCGGCAACACTTTTCACTTTTAAAATATTGTACCCTTAAGGTTATGGTAAAAGAAATTTTTTCTACGTTATTCTTTTACTTTTCAGCTAGGAGCAATTTATAATAATTCATATTATTATTAACTTGTTGAGGAGTGAAGGGAAGAACGCCGATGACGATCAACTGCTTGAGTGCTTTTGGTAGCTTATTCCAACAGAATATCCATCAAAAACAACTATGGCATTACCCCGAAAATGCCTTTGGACATAATCTTCGTACTTTTGGCAGACTACCTGGCACCTTACATTGCATTTTCTGGTGTCGAAGTCTACGTCTTCACCCACGATAGGAAAGAGTGCATCATACAGCATGAATTTTTTGTCTTTATGCATTCCTTCTGCGACGTTGACGTGACGTTGGGAAAGGAGCGAGTTCAGCCTCTGATTGTTTGATTATGCACACTCGTTGGTGGCCTGTATGTATATCGGAGAGAAAATAGATGCCAATAAGTAAACTATTAGTTTTAAAGTACGGGATCTACTCGTACATTGTGTGTACAACCTAAATGCTTTTGGTGTGAGAGAAGGTTTCTTCAAACATCTTTCTTACATTAAAATGAGGCATGTTCACGTTAGTGGGAGGGGGGTCATAGGTGTTCCAAAAGGAATTATTAAGATAACAGAAGTAATAATGGTAATAGACCTAAACCCAAGTTTAAATTTATACGAGATATAAGCGAAATACTGAAAATGTTGGGGTTTTTGGCCCTCTCCTCCTCCAAAATAGCGGACGGTTCACAGTCCATGCTCTACTGGTGTAAGTAAAAAAAAACTTTATTTTAAAAAATACACTGTTACAAAAAAACGTTTGGATATCTTTGCTGGGCTCCAGGTAAGCGTTTTGCTCTTTTCTATTTATAGGTATGTTTTAATGTTCTGCCGTTAGCAAAGCTTTCTCAACAGCTAACATTATCGGCTGTTTTCGCTTTTTTGGAAGTTCGATGTTGTGAAGTTGATGCGGAAGACCTTGGTGTAAAAAAAAGGTTGAGTGTGACTGGTCTAGGCCCCTTCATTTATAACAGCAGAAATATCTATTCTCGGTCAATAAACCAGTCGATTTGGGAATGCAGTTATTTTTTACTATTTCTCGTACATCTACATGGCAAACATTGCTTTGCTTCCAAATCAATAAAGCGCATGTTAATTAATATATAATACCGATACTTATAAATATGGAAAACAGTTATTGTGACTAAACTCGTCGGATAAATTAAACAAAGGTATATCATTGTAACTGCTGAAAGTATTTGCCCAAAAAGAAAATTGCGTTGGCAACATCAATTATGACTTCTCAAAGTGTATTGTAATTAATGATTTTTCCCAAATGGAAAGACCAACTTGCAATTTTACGACCAATAAGCCATTACGCCATACATTCCTCCCATTATTTGCGCTAAAGTTTCAATATACTTAGGTATTTTTCATTTTATTAAAGTTCAACTTATAACTAAAAGATACTGCTTTGAATAAATAATTAACTCAACGTACACAAATATAATTCCATTCATAAAAATACAACCGTCTGCTAAGTTAGGTAAGGTCGGTCCTTCAAAAATAAACAACTTTTTGTTGTTATTTTTAAGTGCTTCGTAAAACATTAAAGTGGTCACTTTTCGGTCGCCGGTATACTTCAAAAGTCTGCTATTGTAGGTAGGTAGTGACCCACGGTGGAGAATAGATCGTTTTACACCGGGGTATCTAGTAACTATAACCTATATGTTTAAATTAATTATTTTACCTTTTTCTAAGATTATTGAAGAGGAAAGAAATCAAAATGAAATGGTTTCGATTATTCTGGTACGATTTTGCCATAGAAAAAAATCGAGGTAATCTTAAATTTTAAATAAAACCATTAATCTCTTTTCTGGTATACACTGTGATTGATTACAATGATGTTGCCCCAGTCGTATACGAATATTTTCTTTTTGTGTACCGTAACTTATGATTCATAAAGGATCATTACGTTCTGCATTGACTGGGAGAGTTAGTATATAAACCTGACAAGCAATCAATATTAAGTATACCAGTACCATACAATATAATCTTGGGAAACATTATTGCCTACAACTTTATGTTCGACCGCACATAATAGAACTGGATTTCGATCAATTTATATGGAGCTTGTTAAGGATATACGATAAAGATATCGATATTAATTGGTATTTGTACAAGTAACTCATAATCATATATGAAATCTACATTCATAGTGTAACCTCTTTCGTTTAAAGGTAACCAAGTCTAGAAAAGTGACTGACCATCAGGGTTCATCACTGGTTGTTGACTGCGGATAGTGTTTTATGGTTCTTTACGAACAAAATTAATAAGAATTTCATTATTGAGCAAAGCCAAGAAAAATTCTTAGCGTATTTTCCAAACATAATTTTGAAAAATGAAATCGGTTCTTATTTAAAATAAGGAGGAACGTACCCAAGATATTGTTTAGACTGCTACAAGGCTATAACCTTGAATTGTTTTGCAATTTCGTTAACGAATACGATAATTGCATTTACCTTATTCGAATATCTTAGTTTACCTTTTCTATTTAACGTAGATTTTCCGATAAATCAGTATTCAGAATGAACGATTCGTTTGCGAAAAAAGAAGGTGAACAATGGAAAAAAATAAAAACCTTTATCTCGCCGCAACCGGCAGTTTTTGTTTCTTTTTCAGTTCTACCTATAGGATGCTTGGTATTGTTTAACGGCGGCGTATACTAGTGTCTACAAAAATGTACTTGTCTGCATCGCCAATATCTAGCCACAGGGTCAAAAAGTGTATAACTTTCAAAGAATTCGAATAAATTAAATATAGCGTTAACAAACACTTTAAGAATTCCACGCTTTCGTCTTCATTAGTATATATTTGCAGAAACCGTAAGCATCTCCCATAAAAAAGTTACACGGCTCAAGAGCTGCCTTCATTAAAGAACCACTCTATGGGCCACGAATTTCGGTAATAATTGTATTTCGACAATCTTGAACTCTCGTTAAGCTGTAAATTAATGATCCTGAAATAGCGAGTTCTTTTAATCGGTGGGAGGTTCTTTCGAAATTTTTTAACAACAAATCTAGATAGGACAATAAATACGTCTTGTTTCTAATTACGGCACTTTTAGAATTATGACCTAAACTCCAATGGTTAAAGCTATATACACGCCATTTGTCATCAGTTTGCACATTCCATTCGTTGCCAGAAATTTAAATTTTATAAGGTCTTACGTTAGCTGTGCTTAAATAACCAATCAATCTCTTTACCTGATGCCCCTCAAGGAAATAGGTAAATACCTAAATGGATTAAATCATGAAAATGTTGCGGATAGTTATAGATTTCACTCGTAACAGTGGTACCACTTTTAAACCTTCTGGAACATGACCACAATAAATGGGCTTGCAGTAACCTTATAAACGATTCCTCGTAGTAGCCCAATCTTGGAACTGTATGAAATTATGGATTCTACAGTCCACATTCTATAAGAAAATTTTTTTCCGGGTCGATCTGAGACAATTTTTTTTTCGGGCCTCAAAAAAAGGCAGTGTATAACCAAAATTTCTCGGGAAAACACTTTTTCTTATTAATTTTGGTGCGTAGAATCCAAAACAATTCGTACTTTTTCAATCAGACTTCTCAATCAAAAGTTATTCGAGAAGGGAAGTGATAACAGATGGCGCTACCACAACACAAAATGGGCGGTGTAAACGGGGTTAAATTGTGTTTTGTATGTATCGTGCATACCTATTACCATTGAGTATTACTTACTGAGGCACACAACAATAATTCTTGCTCTTATTTTTTTTTAAAGAGGACGAATTTAACGTACATTCAGCCATAATGCTTATTATTTATCCCGTTTAGGTTAGTTACATATTTCTCCGCCACGTGTCGCGTCGATCTCTCCCCTTCTCGAATAGACTAGAAACCAATTTCGAAAGAAAATTCAAAGGGCTGTAACTTTTGAACTAGTAGCCCAATCTTGGAACTGTTTGAAATTATGGATTCTACAGGCCACATTCTATAAGAAAATTTTTTTTCCGGGTCGATCTGAGACAATTTTTTTTTCGGGGCTCAAAAAAAGGCAGTGTATAACCTTCCTTTTTTACCAAAAATCGACTGCACCAAAATTTCTCGGGAAACACTTTTTCTTATTAATTTTGGTGCGTAGAATCCAAAACAATTCGTACTTTTTCGATCAGACTTCTCAATCAAAAGTTATAGACTAGAAACCAATTCGAAAGAAAATTCAAAGGGCTGTAACTTTTGAACTAGTAGCCCAATCTTGGAACTGTTTGAAATTATGGATTCTACAGGCCACATTCTATAAAAAAATTTTTTTCCGGGTCGATCTGAGACAATTTTTTTTCGGGCCTCAAAAATAGGCAGTGTAAGTATAACCTTCCTTTTTTACCAAAAATCGACTACACCAAAATTTCTCGGGAAAACACTTTTCTTATTAATTTTGGTGCGTAGAATCCAAAACAATTCGTACTTTTTCGATCAGACTTCTCAATCAAAAGTTATAGACTAGAAACCAATTTCGAAAGAAAATTCAAAGGGCTGTAACTTTTGAACTAGTAGCCCAATCTTGGAATTGTTTGAAATTATGGATTCTACAGGCCACATTCTATAAGAAAAATTTTTTTCCGGGTCGATCTGAAACAATTTTTTTTCGGGCCTCAAAAAAAAGCAGTGTATAAACCTTCCTTTTTTACCAAAAATCGACTACACCAAAATTTCTCGGGAAACCACTTTTTCTTATTAATTTTGATGCGTATTTGAGTGACAAGTATTTGAATACTTTTTACTGTACCTATTCGAATACTTTTCAAAGTATTCGAATACTTTTTATAGTATTCGAATACATTCTAAAGTATTTGAATACTTATTTTTTTAAGTATTTGTATACTTTTCAATGTATCTGCATCTAGTATTCGCTTGTGCTGGACGTAAAAGTATTTTTTCTATTTCGGTGTCACAATGATGATTTTGTACAACTGTTTTCGGCCGAAAACAGTTGTACAAAGACAGTGATTATAGTCGTTTTTTTTTGGTAACTCATCTCTTAAGTTGGCAGTTACTAGTTAGTACAAGTAGGTACTTCGTTGGGTACTTCCATGTTTGAACTTCAAAATGTCAGTCTTACTACGCTGCCAACCTAAAACTTAACGGCATAAAAAGTGTTCCCAACATAAAACATGTTAGTTCTAATGTTCCCTATAGTTTCTGATAATGATTTTTTTAATTAAATTAAAGCACCGAAATAGAAAAAATAGTATGAAAAACGCGTGTTACAATGCTTTATTGTAATACTCCTATCTTGCGGACACTCGTGGCTACGCTTCGCGTCGCCACTCGTGCCACAAGATAGTCGTATTACAATAGGTCGCATTGTAACACTTGTCTTCCAATATACTATAGTATTCAAATACCTTTGATTTGTGTAAAGTATTTACTATTTAGTATTCAAATACTTTTTGAAAGTATTCTGCCCAGCTCTGGCATGAACTGAATAGGTTCAAGCGTTTGACAGAGACAGAGAGGTGTGACCCCAAGGGGTCATTGGATTTGACCCATTTACGATAGCCTTATTACCTGTTATAGATCATCTGTGCAAAGTTTACACCAAATCGGTCCAGGGTTAAAAACAACCCACTTAACTTGAATTCTATGTATAATTTTTCAACAAACAATTCTTATTTGCGGTACCAAAATTAATTATTGTGTTTATTGATTAATGGTCGTATACTTGCATATGTTACGATCTGAATAAGAGTAACATGCCTAATTCTTCCCTTGATAGCATCTGCAGAAATATACGAGATGGGTCATTAATAATAGGGGCCTATAAATAGTAAGAAAAAAATACCTGTTATAAGTTTGAGCGGGGAAAATAGCGAAATAATGTAAAGCATCATCTCAAGTCAGTAATAAATTATTTCTAAAATTAATGTCTCGTCTACAAATCATAAATACAAGCACGTACAATAACTATTATCACTTCCTCCGGTTTTCCGTTCAAATCGGAAGTATTTGTCAACCATTCAATATAGCGTTGGAATCTTATTTTACAATAGATTTGTATCTATAGAATACAAAGCTTTTAGCTTGCTGTAGTTTTACGCAAAGATACATCCAAATGTTAATAGTACAAAATTATCTCGTTAACATCATAAACAATCA
Organism: Photinus pyralis; assembly: GCF_008802855.1. Lineage (NCBI taxonomy): Eukaryota > Metazoa > Arthropoda > Insecta > Coleoptera > Lampyridae > Photinus > Photinus pyralis. The sequence goes on along the minus strand of NW_022170509.1, from coordinate 11,770,730 downwards.
CTGTCAAATATCTATGTTAGCAGCCCGTGTGTAGAGCATTCATAATTATTTTGTAAGATTATATTTACTAAGGAAAGCAGTACCTAATTAAATAGAAGCTAATTATTGGTCAGACCGCAACATTGTCGTCTGATGTCGGGGAAAAAAGTATAGTGTCGGAACGCATGATCATACAAGTGAAGTGAATTGCATTATTTCCAATAACTTAATCATTTTCACATAGTATCGTTGCAAAATGTAAAAAATAATAATTATAGTTTTATCCATAAAAGGCTTCAGATATAGTACATAGAAACGAATTCAGAACTGATGTAAACTTAGCTATAAACGTCTTGCAATACCCAAACTCGCACAAGTTGAAGTTGATCTTTACTTCAAATTTTAATCTCATCTGCCTTACTGGGACATGGTGCAATAATGATTGGATGAATACCTTGAATTTGTCAAACTAAAATATTATGTTAGCATAATGCAGAACATCGCGCAAATGTGGTTAGACTGCAAAATGTATCTGTTACCGACGTTACCGTCTACCAAGTGGTGATTTTAACATTTTTTGTTAGATAAAATTCAGGGGCTATCAAGTGAAGATGTCCAATCAGAGAGTGGTAATTGTTGGAGATTTTAATATATCCCATTTTTTGGATCAACTTGGCAATGACCCAAAAGTAACAACAATAGATTGCTTTGATGTCGAAATCATGCCACCAAAAATCAAGTCGCCAATACTATAGTGTAATTTTCCTCTATACTAATAGTCAACAAAGAAACTATAACTTTAAAAATGTCAGGTACTTTAACTTATATATAGCTTTATCTAGTATAGATCGGTACCCACTTTACTCTCATCAAAATGTCAATGTTAGAACTATACAGAATGATTTATGCAGTATTAGGGTACGGCCACAACGGAGCGCCGACCATCGCTCCGACGATAGCATCGCACCATAGAACGTGAACGATGGTCGACGGTCGAAAAAATACTAAACTCCATTCCATGGTACCAGGGCCTGACTCAGACCTATGAGCGGAGCGGGGATGGAGGCGCCAATATGCACTGAATGCTTTTTTGTGATTGATGCTATGGCGCTATGCTATGGTCGGAGCGATGGTCGGCGGTCCCTTATGTTCGCTCACTTAGATATACATGTTCCAAGATACAAATCTTCACTCATATGGGACACAACAGAAATAATACAGAATATAAGGTAAGTTGCTATCCCCAGACCTAGGCCTTCGCAGAAACTTCGTATGGCATCATCGGTTCCGACACCCTTCGCCGATTTAATTTGCTGGTGGACCGTGCACGTATAAAAGGAAGCAGACTGGTAGACGGAGAAACGCGAGTTAGTGCAAGCGCATCCGCACCCGCGAGTTCTCTGTGTACAGTGCAATCGGCCCAAAGTTCTAACCTCTTCGCAGACCCATCTAAAAAGTACAAAGATGTGCCTTCGGACATCGAGAAGACCTCCATTACAACTCCTTTCGGACTATTCGAGTTCCCGGTGATGACGTTTGGTCTCAAGAATTCGGCGCAAACTTTTCAATGTTTAATGAACCAAGTTCTCTTACACGTTCGCGTACCTCTACGATGTCTTAATAGCATCACCAAGCGAAACCACACATAAGGGCATCTCAAAACAGTGTTGCAACTATTTCAACAACATTGAATCACCATCAGCGTCGCCAAATGCAGAGTTTGGAGTGTCATCGCTCACATTCCCTGGAATGGACGTCTCTCGCGAAGATGTTACCAACTACCGTACGACCTTCATAGAGTACGAGGCATGTTCAACTATTATAGAAGATTTATCAAAAACGCAGCCACATCCCAACACGCACTCACAAACTTTACTCGAAGGCCCAAGCACACATAATGACAAACCACAAATCGAGTGGACAAGCCAACTCAATCAAGCACTCGAACGCTGCAAAAACGGGTTAGTAAATGCTTGGTCACTTGCTCACTTCAGACACGACGATTGACGATTCACTGCTAGTTTTGTCAATCGACGTATCTGACGTAGCATACTATTTTTGCAGAAATTAGTAATTAAAAAAAAATTATCAAAGTCCTCGTGTGAGATCGAGATCGATGCAACTTCAGCGCATTTTTGTGTGGCAGATCAGTGTTTTAATAGCCAGTGTTGACTCCACCATCAATAAGAAGGCTACCATATTCACGTTGTCGGTACCCGTTTCCCACTTTCCGCGTGCACCCGCAATTGCGTTTAAAGTTTTGACTCCACCATCAGTAAAATCTTGTTGGGGGCTACCACATTCCATTTTACGGTACCGACTTCCGACGTTCCGTTCACCCGCAATTCGCGTTTGAAGTTTCCACCATTAGATCAGTTAGATCTTGTCGGAGGCTACCACATTTCCTTTTTCGGTGCATACTTATATTACACCCACATTTTGGTGGATTTCGCTAAAAACCTTCCACAAAATAGTACTTAATTTTTGGGGCACTTCTCATTGCTCGAGCTTCTATTGGCGACAGGAGAACGAGAAAGAGAGACAGCGATTCGAGATTTACGAAACGTTAAGCCGCGTGACAAAATTCGCAACGGAAGGTAAAAGGGGCGCGAAGTTGAGTACCTCTCGAAGACGCGCAAAGGTCGTTAATTTCGCTCCTAGGACAAAAAAACAAAATTCCGCCAGGCAAGAGTTGTGCGCATCTTTCTGATGACAACAATTTGAAAAGAATCGGACCAAAACTGTAGTAGAAGATAGGAAAAAACTGAAAACCCTTCACGTTAGTAAACTACGCTCGAGGATGACGCCCAGATGTCACCAACCCCACATCTTGTAGCCCTGTCCCTAAGGTTGACAAATTACACGGCCTTGTAGATACACGTACACCCGTTGCCTTTCTACAAGTTCTTCTACGCGCCCACATTTGCTGCCAGCCAGCCAGCCAGCCAAAGTGAGATTAAAAGCTACTTTTCACAAATAAATTTGCAAAAATGCGCTAAAAAACGTAATGCTGTTATCTAATTTTACTATGTTTTGTTACATTTAGGCAGTGCGTAGATTTATTCGTACGCTACAAATATAACGGGTAACTAACGTTCCCTGTGGCCAATTTTGCATATTAAAAATTTGTTTACGCACGGAACTAAAATGCGTTCTATAATATCAGCGTACGTACCGTACAGTAGTGTCACAGATTGTCATGTATTTAACCCAATGAATAAAGAATACCATTCATTGATTTAACCTGATATGTAGGCAACCCGTCATACTCGATGTTCAGAAAAACGGCCGTTTTTTAATATATAGAACATAACAACCGCTGTCCGGAGTACCAGGAAAACATAACCCGCAAGAAGATTATACGGTCTACTGGCGATTTTTGTTATATCGGTTATGTCGGTTTCTGCATTTGTGGTAAATTTAACCTCAAATACCATTTCCATTTGACAGTTTTGACAGTTTCTCGTTTGCTATCGCAGGTAGTTTATTTAAAAAATAATGAGTGTGGGACACGTATTAAATTTTCCATTTTAAAAGTTAGGAGATTTACAATTAAATGCCGCCATTCCACCATGTAATGCGCACGAAGGTTAGTTTTTCATTTCATCTTCATATCATACTATTTACAGCATTTATTTAAATAATAAATATAACAGTAATGGAAACCCGATTTCGTGGCAAACATTTAATAGAGGAAAAAGCGAGAAAAGACACCAAAATGACTCCTAAATCGAACAAGGACTCCTTTAACGAAATTTCTGTAAGCGAAGTGAGTGACAGTGACACCTTAAATAACGTTAAGTACTAATTTCAGGAAGAAATTGAACTGGCAACAAGCGACTCGTGCCTATTACTATCAGCAGAAGAAGAAGATAAGGAGGCTACTGGATTAAATGAGGAGTCTCTATGGGCCACATCTTTACAAACGTTTATACCATTTTTATTGGCCGGTTTTGGAATGGTAACTGCTAGTCTACTGTTGGATACAGTGCAACACTGGCAAGTCTACAGGCACGTTTCAGAAGTCTACATCTTAGTTCCTGCCCTTTTGGGTTTGAAGGGCAATTTAGAGATGACGTTAGCTTCTCGGCTGTCGACCCACGCAAATTTAGGGAATATGGATACAGCACACCAACAGTGGAGCTTGATCGTTGGCAACCTCGCTCTCATACAGTGTCAAGCTCTTGTCGTTGGGTTCCTAGCGTCCTTCGCCGCAGTTGTCTTAGGATGGGTACCACGTGGAGAATTTAATACGGAACATGCGCTCTTACTTTGTGCTAGTAGTGTAGTGACCGCTTCCGGAGCAAGTTTCATACTAGGATTAGTGATGGTCGGCGTCATATTATTTTCTCGAAGGTTTAATATTAATCCAGATAATGTCGCAACGCCAATTGCGGCTAGCCTAGGTGACTTAACAACTTTAGCTTGTCTCTCGTGGCTCGCATCCTTGTTTTATAACAGTATGAACAATTTGCCTTTGTTGTCTATTATTGCCATAGTTTTGGCTGTCATCTTGATACCTGTGTGGGCTTGGCTCGCAAGCAGAAATGTATACAGTAGGCAGGTGCTAGATACGGGCTGGACTCCGGTTATTGCGGCAATGTTAATTAGTAGCCTTGGCGGATTAATATTAGATTTCACGGTTTCACAGTACAAGGGAGTTGCCGTATTTCAGTTAATAATAAACGGGGTTGGGGGAAACTTAGTCGCGGTACAAGCAAGCCGCATATCAACAGAACTGCACAGTAAAGCCACGTTAGGGCATTTACCAAAAGGTATGAAGGTTTGCTTGAACCCGTGTGCCACTTTCTGTGATAAAAATAAATCCAAGCACTCGAGTACGGCACGAATGTTACTGTTAATGGTGATACCCGGACATTTAATATTCTCATACACTATTAGTTACTTACAAGCGGGCCATACTTCGTTAACACCCATTTTTATGCTGGTGTATTTGACAGCAGCGATGTTACAAGTTTTTTGTTTACTTTACATAGCTCAAGTTATGATTGCGTGGATGTGGCGTGCTGGAATTGATCCAGACAATTCTGCTATCCCATACTTGACCGCGATCGGAGACTTGTTAGGTACATTTCTTTTGGGCGTCGCCTTTCAATTATTATTTCTCATCGGAGACCGTGATAGTGACGTTGGTGATTAATTTAGTTTTTGTTATGCTGAGAGAGGCTACTACAGGGTAAACATTTTTACATTTCGACACTACAAATTTTGTTCAATGTTTCATGGTAGCTTGAGGGAATAGGTGCCTATTAAACAAGTGGCCATTTCATTTTTTCAAAATTCTCATTCATTTTATAAATATACTGGGACCAAATTTTCTATTATGATTTTTTTTGAATCAATATTTTTTCCAAACGCATATTTTTTGCCCCATACAGAGTATAATTTTAATTTTGACACAGAAATTGGAAACACCCTATGAAAATATGGTCAGCATACAATCATGAGCCAGTACCACTTTGTAGCTTTAATTTTCTCATAATTCATTGCACAATGATTATCCATATTTTCGCTTGTCCTCCACTTACAGACTGTGACTTCCCAAATCCCTTTCATTAATTTAGTTATTGACCTCATTAGTTTAATTTAGTGTAATTGAAAATCTAGTCGTTAATTTACAGTACACAAGTGTACACTAATCGCTTTCGCCTTAGTGTCCTTTTGTTCTTGCCTAATTAGTATGTAGATCCTTAGCAATTATTGCTGTCAATACTGTGGTTCTTTCAATTTTTTGACATTGTATTTAACTGTAATTTATATAGTTTACAGTTTTAATTTAAGAGTATGGTACTTTTATTATTTAAGTATAGGAGATTACATTTTGTAGCAACATTTTTAAAGTACCTAAGTGTTAATGACTTGTGTGATATGTATATAAATATCCTATATGTAAGAACATGCCATTCATTCAAAAATGGTGCTATTTTCTATATAATAAATAAAACTTATGTTGACAATTAACATATTAGTTTACTTCATGTCCCAATGATATTCAATAGCTCTGGAGCATCAGAAAATGTTTTGTCGTACCCAAGTAACACAAAACACAAGTGTTATACCCATAGTTTTGTGCTATTTATTACTGACGAAAAAAAATATGCTACTCGATCGACATCAAGTTAAAAAGATAATTGGAAACGATGTACGAAAAACGCATTTCCACTTGCATTCCTTTCCCATTTGTAAGATGCAACTTCTGTTAAAATCCGGGCACAAATAGGAAAGTTAGAATCCTACCGTACAATTTTAGAATTGGTTTACAAATACTGAATGTGTGTCTGGGCTCTAGGCACAGATTTACGTATATCTGTGGTCTGGGCATGCGCAATAGTTTTTAAGTGTTTTTAATCGGATAGAATTGCGCATACAAATTTATTTAATCTGGCACATATCTGGCATTAGTTTTACCTTCATTCGAGATGCGTACCTACATACAACATTTCATTTAAATATCTTCGCAAATACAAAAATTGGATTGCGCAAATACAAAAGTTATCGTGCACACGGAGTCACGGACAGACAGACCGCAATACAAAATTATAAACGATCTCGAGGATCGTTAATAAACCGCAAAAGTGTAAAATTATGGTACATACATAAGAAAAATTGATTTTTACCATAACTTTTTTCGTAACCGGCATAGAAAAAATTCCTTGGTGGGAAACCATAACGAACCAAATAGCGAAAAAAGTAGAACAATATAGCTCTTAAGATAAAAAAAAACTAGTAGCGACCCAACGGCTGTATAGGAACGGACGGCCAAAGAGTGGCCGCAATGTTTTTAATTTTTGTCGTAAAATGCGCTAAAAAGGGTACGGCTAAGTTATTTATTGCTGAGGATTGCACATTTTCTACTCTTATGCAGGGACAGAAAACCAAAGGGCCGATCCGTATCCGTACAGCCAACTTCACGCGGCCGTCTCTACCGATGTAATTTGTTCCGCAAGTAACACATCATTTTGTGATATTTATATATTTATATGAAGGACCAACAAATCCCCCTTTGCTGGGAGGGAGGGGGGTTATTCCTTACCCCCAGATTCTAGCTGTTCCCCAAAATGCTTGGAACGCTTAACACAATCATGATATTGCCTTGGGAATTATGTAATCTACTACCTCCGCAGAAAGTGAAAAATGGAAGGTCTTCCTTAAAAAATATAGAGACGTGAAAGTGGTAAACGTTTTGAAAATAAATTAGCACCGGGGGGTCTGGAATACCCCTCAGGAAAAAAGTGCCATTAAATATTCCCTTACCTAAATTCTTTGTATAATGGGGGGTATTTCGTATCGTCCAGACCCCCGGTGGTACATTTTCCCTCAAAACGTGCAGCTCTAAGGACTCTCATAACACACAAGTGTTATACCCATACTTTTGCGCTTTTTATTGCTGTTGATAAAAAATATATTGTACTATATACGTCTATACTTGATATTGAGATTTTAACAAATAAGTGGGTAGTTATAGCGTAGGGGAGACAGAAAACTCAAAGGACCGGTGCATTAAAATACGTCGTTTTTTTCAAAAAGTAGTCCAGTAAATATTATATTAGAAATCGCAGTTGTCATAAAACTTAGGCCGCGACACTGCAGTGTTAGGTACTAGGTAACCATGAAAGGTACTAACATGTCTACTTCAAACGGTCAAAGTTAAAGTTTTTTTGTGTTAAAAGAAATCGCTCCGTCAATTTTGAAAATTAATTCGATCAAAGCTTGTTACTTGATTTTTTTTAATGGAGCTACAAACACATTTATTCGCCAAAAAATCTCTCAACATCCCAAACTACACCATTTACAGACGAGACCGACCGATAGCAGGGCTCAAGGTACCGCCCTAATAGCCAATCGCTGACTGATGCCATACATATAGAGGGTATTTCCTCTATGCTGATAAACTTACCCTTGAAGCCACCGGCATCGAAACCAATCAATTGGGCCATCTTACCAGCAACGCGTCGTAGTTGGGCTACCGCAGGCCACGCAACAGCTTCATCTCACAAGACCTCGACAACATTATGGTACTTTGCAGATCACACCGCATCCTTGTAGGAGACCTAAACGTGAAAGATCTCACCTAGAGACCAATACCTCCGGACGATCACTGTAAACTCATTCCGAAAGGAGAAGATACGATGTCATCGCTCCCGACCACCCAACGCACATGTCGGCCTGGCGACCCTGCGCTCCAACCATACATTTTCGACGTGACGGTATTGCACGACGATTCCGTACCCGTACAAGTTCGACGTAGGTAGTTCAGAATTGGAGATCTGACCACCCTTCCATTATAATGACTCTCCACCCGTTACAATATCCCCGAGTACCATACAAATCACGAATTAGAAAAAATATCCCATCCAGACATCCGCACCTCGGCCGACTTAAAAGAAAAGGTACAGCTATACTGACAACCAAACCCGGTCAAGAAGGCGAGCCAGCTCCCCCAGTAGGTATCTCAAGAACGAAATGAGAGAGACTTGTTCGGAGATGGCAACTCACCCAACATTGGGAAACAGGTCAACGCCAAGTAGGTCGCGTCCTCAAAATCGATATCCAGAAATATAACAGGTCCTGGAACGAGCACTAAGGAAACCATGACCATCATTCTTCAACAAAGACTCGATAAAGCACCCGGAGTTGACGGCATAACCTATCGAGCCCTGCAGAACATCACGTATACTCGAGCTCCAGCTTACCGGAAACGGCAATAAGGAGAGTACAAAAGCAACCATAGACCATATACGCTACGTTGAACACGCAGCTGATGGCTAAGACCCTATCTATATAGTGTTCACGAATCGCAGGACGACGGATTTGACGAAACTACGCCGTATGGGCAGTATCTCGGAGTCATAATATCAACCGGCGCGACTAACATTCGTCCAACACGCTGCCGACACTGTTGCCAAAGCACGGACTATATCCTCTGTTAACATCATCAGGGCTGGTGTACCATCGCTTGCGTTTTTGGCAATAGTATGAAACCATCAGGATATCCAGACTCAATAATCTCTCGTTACCAAAGACCATCCAAGACCTGCGCAGAAAGTTGGCATGTTCAATTATTATAGATTCGTCAAAAAAACCGAAGAATTGTGTATGGAACCACTATGATGGAACACTCTCCATGTCCGTCAACTTGACAAAAGCGGACCTAGTTCTCTTCACACGAAAAAAAAGATAGAGTTTTCGAACTCCCCTGCTATTCTAAAAACGCCTCCAATTTTCAGTCAGTAAAATTACTGCGCAATTGGCAGACTTTAGGGCCCATCCTCAAAGACTGTCTTGTAGCTGATGTACACTGCCGTGAAAAGACCTAATGGTTCAATTGTCTCGTAGAATCAAACTCTTCGCAACCATAGCACTTCTTAATCATGTGCAAAGACACAAGACTTGCGAATTGCACAGCCGTCATGGAGCCCCTTCTGGATTTGCCTCCACGTGAGAGAGCAGGCCACTCTTGGCATCGTTGCGTCTGAAAAATAAGGGATTGTTAAATAACAGAGGTAGCAAGGGGCCCCTATCGAATTCTGGGCGAAGCGATTGCCTATCCCATACTATCCTAGAAGGGCGATTGGAGTTCACTCACTCACTCAATTCATTTTAAGGAAAAACTATCACATCTTTTTTTGATGGGGCGTGACACCCCAACCAGACATTCATTTTCACGGATGGACTAGAACAATGAAAGGAACAGGCACTGGTATTTCTTCCATATCACCCACAACCACTAGTAGACTATAGTAGGCTCTTCCGTTTACAGTGGAAACAACCAACACCCAAACCCACCACATGATGCTAGATTGTCGCCATGCGAGAGAAGCCTTCAAAGGACCACCTCGTAGCCTAGTGCAATTTTGCACAGGGCTATAGGAAGAACGTGAAGTTACTCATGGGCAGGGGCGGACTGGGTACTTACGGGCCAGGTGGAATTGCATAGGTTACGGGCCATTAAAGTATTAGTGTAGTAATGAAAGTGGCGGGGGGGGGGGGGGGTAGCTCTGCGGTGCACCACAAAAACATTTTTTGCTTCATTTTAAAGTACTCCTTTTTCGGAAATCAATTACAATACAGGTTTTTTTAAATTGCAGCTGATAATTAAAAGTAACAAGATATACAATCCAAACGAGGCGCGTCGCCTATCATTGTATTTCATCACTTTCATGCTACGACAAAAAAGATAAATTCATTGTAAAACACTTCAATTAAAACAGAATTTTTTAATTTTTTAACAACCTAACATCAACCCCAATTAGAGAAACGTGTTCATAACTTATTAATAGTGCAAGAAACTAAATACAGCACATACTAATAAATTTCCAACGGGCCATTATGACGTACAGGCCAGGTGGCAATCGCCACCCGCACCCCCGGGCCAGTCCGCCACTGCTCATGGGTATACTTTACACAAACACATGCACCCCAAGGGTTTGGTAGAATGACCATCTTGTAGAGCATGTTACACAGACGATGAGACGGCCACACCACACTTTGTGAATGTCCCACTCTAGACAAACTGGGCCGATCCATGTTGGGATATCCTGGCTGGAGATGGGCGACTCTAGTCAGAGACGCAGCGGTACACGTGGACCTTGATCACCCTCCTATCGTAATCCACAATCCAAACCAGCTGACTTGTTATCAGTCCAGCTGAGGACTCCAACACTGCACCGTCGCCGCTCTCAGTTCTCCGTCAGCCGAACTTCGGCATGCAACGTACCTGTATATATTGTAAATAAATTGTTCAAATACACTATAGCATTTTATTCAGCGCAGCTCGCTAAGTCTCTCGCTTGCAGTGGGAGAGCTCTTCTACACTCCACCAACGTCCACCCATCGGTGTATGTAACTACCGCACCCTCGTAGAATCTGCAATCTGTGAACCGAAACAGCTCTGTTTATTCAAAAAATAGGATATCATAGAAAAAAGTTTACTTTTTTACAAAAAAAATTCTATAGTCAAAATTTAAAAAAATATTTTTATACAAGTGAATATGATAAACCTGCACTTGATAACGTAGAAAATTAAGTATCTGTACATAAAGCAATTCAAGTGACGAATAATCTTCATCATTTCGTCATTTTCGTACTGATTTAGATGCAGGCACTCATAATACATATGTTTATACTCCTATCTCCTATACGACTGAAATACAAAATTGCGAAAACTTGTCTCGGCCTTACTGTACAACTTAAACGAAATATATATTAACATCAATCACTGTATTAATATGAACATCATACTTTTAGAATATATGTATATCTTGAAAATGTTGATTGCACACAATGATTTAACACAGACAGGTCGAGGATGCGGGCTCCCTCAGGAGTCTGATGGTGCTTACATATCTTGTTCATGAAAAAAATACAGTGATTTATATACAAGATAAATAATGGTAAAACAAGTAATTTGCTTCTGTACCTACAAATACAGATTTTTTACTATTTACATTATTGCGGTCCAAAATGATTGATCGATTAATCAAAACATTGCAATTGGGACATTTGCATACTTGCTTTACCATTACTCATTAAGCCTAACTGGCTTTGGAGATCAAATTTACAATCACATTAAGTTATGACCCAGTAGAAGATGCCATACTATTATAAATTTAATATATTATACATAAAAAAATGCAACAGAAAATCGGTGCTGAGAAAATTAGTGCATTAATAATTTTTTTTAAGTACTGAGTATGTACATACGTATTCTCAAAAATGTGCAAAATAACTTAGTGAAGAAACTGTCTTTATATTATTTATGTCAACAGTACTATTATTAATACATATACACATGTATGTTAGTCATACATTTGTTGGTTTCTCTAAAATTCTCATACCTTTTTACTTCAAAAACAAGAATTTATGTCACCTCATTTCGGATCAATTTGATTTATGATCAGTGTTCAATACTGTATATTCTAATGGACCAACTTGATATTATTTCAGGCTTTTATTTGACTGCCATAGAGGTGGTTTTGTACATCAGGTGTAAATCATTCTTTAATAGCTTCGTGGTATTAAAAACATAAGCGAGAAGGTGAACTCTTTTGATTGTTCATCTCAGTACATACTCACTCATAAATACCAGCGTTATGTAGATTTAATAAATATGAAATAAATAATGCTCTCTCCAAGTGACTATCACCCATAATCTATACATAAGAAATTTTGAGACAGCGTCTTTCAACGCAAAGACTCAGAAAAAGAAACAAAATAAATAATAAAACGTAACACAAATAAAGGGCTGCCTCAAAATCATTGGGTATATTTACAGGTCAATGCGCGGACGATATTGCAGGATTAATGGTGGATTCTGAAACCTCCATCGGGTAACGTAGACAAATTTCAAAGTATGATCCTTTCCTAGCAGTTCATCATTGCACAATATATCAATCTACAAAACAACATTTTAGTGAGACCACCGACAAATAATGTCGCCACACTTACATCTCTATACTTTTCCATTCCATTTAAAACTTTTTTCGCCACCAACTTCTTCAGGTGGAGTATTGTAGTTTGCGCGGAACATCGAATAAACCTCCGTTTAAGAGTTTTTAAATTAGAACTAATACACTCCAAGCAAACGTTCACTTGCTCGTCTTGCCGATGATAATCCGATTCTGCGTGCACATCGCTGGCCGGCTTATCTTCGACGATATCTCCCGGATTAGGAGGTATGTCTTTTGGACACGGTAAGCCACGGAGTCTATAAAATTCACGTTCACGATTTGTTTCATCTGAAAAAAAAAAACACAACAACTAAACCTAAGTGCTTATCGTTTTGGAATGCTCTTTAGGGTAAACAACATTAGACAGTGTCACATACCTAGGACCACATGAAAGTCTAACTTTCAGGACCTTTGACGGTCGGGCGGGCGACCCAAATATACCAAGTTTCAAGACCTTAAGACGTTCTATTATTTATTTTATTGTGCACACAGACCGATGAATGGACGGACACATTTGACCTTTTGACCCCAAATTCAATAGGGTTCTTACCTGAACACAAGATATAAAAATCTGAAGTTCTAAAAAGTAGGAATCATGCTTGCTAGATGCAAGGACACAAATGTACCAGGGATTTAAAAAAGTACAAATGCAAGATTAAGAGTGCAACGAATTTAAAACTTTTGATATTACTTGATATTCCTGGGTATATCCCGTTGAACTTTCAGATTTGGATTTATTCTATTACATTCGGATTTCAAAATTTTTTGAAAATCCACATTCGGTAAGATTTTGGAGAACTCCATTTTTAGCAAAACCTTCCAGGAATCTCGCTATTTCTGCCAGTAGCTAACAAAAGGATCTGTAAAGATCATCATAAGAGTTCTGCATTGCACATAGATTTTTTGATGGGGCATACTTGTTAAAGGTGCTTGGGCAAGACTTTGGGGATCTGGTGCAAAGACAACTATTGTGGGGGATTGACCACTTTCCATTCCTATCATTGAGAGGGTAACTTTCAGACGACCCAGGAAGACCAATTTCCAAGTCTGAACAAAATATTCGAATTATTTGGAAAAAATGCTTCCGATTTAGTTCCACTCTTTTTGACATAATTAATGACACATCCTGCATAATGCACATATGAGCTGCCAATGCTGATATCACCAAGTAAATGTATATGGCGGTATCAATGGATCCCTATAAAAAACAAACTTATTCTCACATTTTAAAAATAAAACAAGATGAAAAGTCTGCCCATATGTGCAAATGGCTACACTTTGCATACGTGCATTAATCTTGCACAGAATAGGATGAGATGAAAAAACTCACTTTTTTATTTCGAAATTGTAATAGCCTGAAAAGGTTGGGGATTAGATAAATAAAACAAGAAAAATTCTTTTTCAAAACCGGTTGACGCAGAGAGCCCAAAAGTTGACTATTGAAAAAATCAATTTTTTTTCATTATAAAAAGAACATAAAGTTTAATTGTACCACCCCTTACGCTGATCATCAATTCCATGTTGTGACTAATATGAATAACTATAGACCAATCTCAATCATGACCATTTTTTCAAAAACCATAGAAGGAATTTTAAATTCACAAATGGTCGCTTTCTTTGAAGAAAACAAGTTTTTCTACGACAAACAATTTGGTTTTTGAAAAGGACGTGGAACATCCAACAACCTCTACACTTGAAGGATTCGAGAGAGGTCTATATGACTGTGTCGAACATAAAACGTTGGTAAACAAGCTAAAGCATCTTTATAATTAAGACTCAGGCTGTTTATTACTAGCATCGTCCACAGAGCGTTTCTTTAAATGATCCAGTCATATTACCACTTGAGCGAATATCTCGAAAGATGATTTTATTGTTTATGTTTATTGTTCATTGTATGCTTTACCTTAACATTATAATTTATGTAAAATTGACACATTGTTACGTACGTTCTGTTCTTATACAAGTATATGGAATGTATTTCGTGACAAATAATAAATATGATATGATGATATGATATGATCTACTCTTGAGCAGATTGCCTATTAAAGGTGGTGTACCGCAAGGATCAATCTTGGGCACCATCAACGATTTGCCTTCATGTTTACCACAGAATGTCACATGCCTCCTTTATGCAGATAATGCAACGCTTCTTATCTCAGACAGGGATGTCAAAACGGCCTTCAAGATCGCAAATGACAACATGCATCTAATTAATAAACCCATAAAAAGCGGCAGAGCACCTCGGTGTGACCCCACAGTCATTGGATTTGACCCATTTTCAATTGGCTTGTTACATGTGGTATATATGTTAACTGTGCAAAGTTTGAACCGAATCGGTTCAAGCATTTGCCAGAGGCAGAGAGGCGTGACCCCAAGTGGTCATTGGATATGACCCATTTTCAATAGATTTGTTACGTGTGGCACATAAGTCTACTGTGCAAAGTTTCGACCGAATAGGTTCAAGCGTTTGGCAGGGACAGAGAAGCGTGATCCCATGGGGTCATTGGATTTGACCCATTTTCGATAGGCTTATTACTTGAGGAATATAAGTGTGCAAAGTTTCAACCAAATCGGTCCAAGCGCTTGACAGATATTGTGTTCACGGACAGACGGACACCATCAAATGCCCTATAAATCTTGCATCGCATTAGCATTCTATGGGCACTTTTTTTTGAGAATCTAAATCTGTTATCAGAATTTCTACAACACACTGAAGAAGCTACAACGTGCTCCTGTTTCTTATGGGCGCCAGATTTGATTTTTTGCAGAATGAGATAGACAAAAAGAAGAAAAATAATGACATGTCACACTATAATTTTCCATAAATTTACAAGAAAAATTTCAACATCAAATGTTTTACATTCATTACTCAACAAAACATCCACGGGTAACTAGATCTTGATGAATGAACATGGCTATGATGGTGATGCATTCAAATGAATTTCTTTTTTTTTCCTCTAGGTATCTCATTTTATAAAAAACCAATATGGCGTCCATAAGAAAGTGTAGCTTCTACCTCATGCGTGTTATGGAAATTCTGATAACAGATTCAGATTCTCCAAAATCCATTTCCGACCGTTTAGATTTTCAGTTTTTCGGTGCTATCTCAGTTACCTATTGCCAAAGATTTTTGAAAAATTTCAAATGCGTTTTTTAATTACAAAAAGAGATCTTTACAGAGAACCTAATGGTGAGCCACGATTTTGAACAACCCTGTACACCTATCAGTAGGTTGAGAGCCCATCGAGAAAATATATGTTGCCAACGACACTGAAGTTTTTGCACTAACAACGTAATCAGAAAGAGAGCAAGAAAACAAACATTGGTTTCCTTGGATACCTTGCCATATTTGAATCATTGATTTATTTTATTATTTAATTTAATCCACTATTGTGTGCATATGATTGGTAAAAAAGGACAGAGTGCCTTTTAAAATAGTAGCTCGAAATCTGAATTGCATTTCCCGTGTAACTCAAACTTCGGCACGAGTTACCCTTGGAGTCGAGGTTTCGTGCATTTTGCATCACCCACAAAATTATCACTACAAAGGGTACGTCTAAGAGAGTATTATTATTTGATATTTTCGAGAATATTTTTGACAATGAGGTAGCGGCGTTTAGTTTATTTTATGGATTGAGATATATGAAAAATTTTCAAAAAGGTACCTCCGTAATTTTTAGTGCTATCAAAAATGTTTCAATCCCGGTTCCAATATAAGTATTCTATTTGGGTCAAACTAAAAGTAACATGATCAAAATTTGAAAATATGCGTTCGCGAGAGATACGAGGGAAAATCCAAAATTTGTCAATTGCAGAATGAGCCACTTAGTTCAAAGAGACATGAAAGCATGTATTTTTTAAATAATCTGCCGTTTTCAAAATAAATATATGTTAGCTAAACAATTACCGGACCTAACCCCATTTTTTAAATAGAACATCCCATATATTTTAATCTAAAAAGATAGCTCAATTTTCTGTTTCAAAAGTGATTCCAAAAATTTCCAAAAGATTAAAAACAGAATTTAAAAAATGTATTTATCTTTTTAATTTTTTGAAAAATCTTTTGAATCTTTTTGAACCAATATTGAATTTTTTTTAATTTCTTTAGTGTTATATTTTGTAGAATAAAATATACAGGGTGTTCCACTAAAAAAAAATGAGGCTAGGTCTGATAACTTTTTTACCTGACCCCACATATTTTAAAAATGGCAACAAAATTTCTGAAAAGAATATGGTAAAACTCTTAGAGAAAGAATAAACGATAAACGATGATGGTAAAGTGAAGCAATAATTTGTCTGCCCATCAGTAACATCGCCGTTGAAAATACAAACGACTGACGGAGTAAACAAGATATACACTTCTCTTTCTCTCTCTAAGATGTAAATGAACTTTTCTTCCCACCAAGAATATGGCCGCCACACAACAATTCCCTTCACTTCCATAGTCTAAGTTAAAACTTAGCTAAATCAGAAACACCTTCTCGAGTAATGAATTTGGTCACAGCCGGATACTAGATTTTCGTGATTTCCGACATGGTGTTAAACAAGTGAAAAAATCATGTTTTGTTTTCCAAGGCTAATAAGACTCGAAGAATCGTGTTATGAAAGTTTTAGGAATCCCTGGATCTACATCAGGCCCACCTTCGTACAATGGTATCTGGAAACACTGGAACTCATAGCCGTTGATGTTACAGTGAAGTGAAGGGTAAAGGGAATTGTTTCAAGAATTTTAACTTGGCAGCTTGTAAAAAATCATTTATGCAACCTTTAGCCCCTCGCTCTCCGCTTAAAGTTGAGAACCTGAAACTTTAAAGAACCAGAGATAGGGGTGGAATTATCCAGTTGTAAGAGAAAGTACCTGTAGAACGACTTTTTATTCTAATATAAATCTACAACAGTACCAGATGGCTATGGTCACTCTATGCAAATGCCTTGCAGCTCAACTCACATTATGTGGTAACACAATTTGAATCATCGAAAATGACAGTGAGATATGATCTGCAAAACTTATTCTTATCAAGCATCAATTCTACTTCTGCTAAACGATCTAAGAACCCAGGAAATTCTCACCCCTTTCTTCACCATATTTTACTTGTCCATCATGCAGTTTTCATTTTGCCATTGTTAAAAATTAAGAGACTTACGAGATTCAAGTACAAATCAGTAAAAGGGCATAACCCTAATGCGTATAGCACGAAACCTTATCCACATACACAACACTGCTAAAGATTGAAACAAGGACTATGTGGGGGGTGCCTCCAACACTCAATTAGTAGAAGTATACACTATCGACCACTCATTCCTTACCTTCGACTTAAACCATTAGGTACCTACTCTCCAAACTCATCCATTGCATTTGTCAATACTATCATTGAAATTTCTCAGTTAAGTGGAATCCAATGTGCTTCTCTTGTATTACAACTAGTAATATAAGTTATTGATATGTGCTTGGCTGACAACGAAGTAATACTACCGTCCTTCAGTAGATTTAAGCTAAAAGTGGATACTTACTTTTTTGGAGATCGGGAACCAATTTGTAAACTATGTCTTGCATTGTACGATCGAAACTG
This sequence comes from Photinus pyralis, assembly GCF_008802855.1. Classification (NCBI taxonomy): domain Eukaryota; kingdom Metazoa; phylum Arthropoda; class Insecta; order Coleoptera; family Lampyridae; genus Photinus; species Photinus pyralis. The sequence goes on along the minus strand of NW_022170509.1, from coordinate 11,752,711 downwards.
ATATATTGCAACGGATGTGATTGATGTATGACAATGGTGCATGTCGGGCATGTGTTGTTCTCTTCCAAATGCTTAACTAAGCAACTTTTGCAAACTGTAATAAGTGTTATATGAGAAATAAATCAAACAAGTAGTGTTACACTTACAGGTATGTAAACATTCGGTTACTGTTGTTGCATCTATGAAATACCCGCGGCAAATTTTGCACGTTATGTGACTATTTAATGTTTTTAATTTGATTCTTCTTTCCATGATCAATTTCATACAATTATACACTATTTTTAAGATACACTGTAAACTTAACCACATCACCGTCAATACACAACATGTGTTTCTTTCAACTGAATACATTAAAGAGGTCGAGGAAGGGGTTGTGATCGGTTTCTTGCGGTATATTCCCAAGTTTTCACAAGCGTAACATAGATGCCGCACCTATCGTTCTGCACACTGTACAATCGAGCACCAAAGTAATGACATACTACTTACCTTTGATTATTATAATTCAAAGCTACTTACCAAAAATGACGAGCTATAATCCTCCGGCTCCGTTCCAGAAGACATGGACAACATGTTCAATTCAATGCACTTAGTACCCTAATCTTAATTTCATCACTGCTTCAGCTCCAGCTTTGCCTCACGTCTATCATCGGAAGAAACTCACCATGTATAATGATAATAATAATTTAAATAATGTCCATATAGACATTATATGTCCATTATAAAAAATAGGTAATCCCTTTGGGATCCACCTCGCAGTTGAAACGCAATGGTTTTTAAAGACTCAAAAAACCTCTTAAAGGTTCCGCTCCGAGAGACTCTTTTGAAAGACTCCTTGGCGCTCTTACAGAATATTAGCGACTCTTAACAGCTTTAAAGGACTCATAAGATCTTGCAAAATAAGTCATTTAACACTCCCTTAATTTTTACAAAAAATCGTTATTAACGCACAGTTCCGGTAGAAGGTTTCTCAGGTCCGTGAATAACGAATATTCTAGAAATCCCGAGGCATCGAGGCGGCATGAAGGATTAGTTATCGGCGATAAGAAACTAAAGCGGATATGATACATTCTTTCCGGATAATATGGCGTGTTTGTTCTATAACATTCGGAAGCGTTTGGGAGTACTTGGAGAACATTCTAGAAATATTGTTGTAGTACTTCCGATTCCACCGAGAGCAATACGCCTTTAAAATTGAACCTTGTCGAGATACCTCTTTCCAGGTTGGCTTTCTCTTTTCCATTTCCCGGATGATGCGACTTGAATGACAGTCTACGAGGCACAACTTGCTCGCTTCTTCCCTTCGACCCGTCATAGTTTTCCCTGGTTATATGGTAACTGTACTGTCGGGACCATTTCTTCTTCTATGCAGGTTTTCCCCTCTATTATTCTCTGCTCTATTAGGTACTCATTTCTTCTAGATTTTCATCTTCTTCATTTGTCACGCGAGACGTTTTCTTTGCAACATCAAACTCCAGAGAATTCGCCAAACCCTCGATTCCAATTTCTCATGCCGCGTATAAAGACCATCGATAAATGTCTGCACCGCCAGCTGCTGTATAAAGGTTTCTGTGGAGCCGTAAGATACGCCAATCTTATCAATCGGGATATATCGGCTTCAAGTTCTTAACAAAATCTCGCCCGCTCTTTGCGTTCGGTTCTTTAATTGGGCGTAATACATCGCAGCTGCGGTAAATGTTTATCTCCATACCGATTTTCTAACAGTGATACAATTTGCTCAAAATCTTGTATCGCTTCTTGAATCGTACACCTCTTATTTCTTGCGGGCCTGCTTCCATTGTGGCGTCCATGGCTTGTTGGCGAGCTTCGATTTTAGCTCTATTTTAGCCGTAGCAGTAATTTTTGTTTATCACTTACAATTTATATAACATAGCACGAGCGCATCGATGTTGAAACTAACTCAAAACACAATTCAATTTGCTTATACCTTTCTGTATAACAAATAACATCTTTCTAGAATGTCCGAATGCTCCCGAACGCTTCCGAATGCGAGGCTAAACGCCCCGGGAATCACGAGCTCCTAAAGGTGCTGCCTAAGACGACATTTAACCTATTTTCCACATTGTCTTTTAATTAAGATAAATGAAATTAAACTATCAAAATTGCTATACGACGTATGTGTATGAAAATTATTATGTGTTCATATGATCATGAATTTGTAATCAAAGGCCCAGTAATAGAATATAACCGGGGCTTGTGGAGGCTGTGCGAGTCTGTAAGCAGGCTAAATCTTTTGGGTGCCTAAATTATTGACAAAATACAATCATTCGTCATATTGAAACGCACGCACCCATAAAACCAAAAAGCCCAAAAGAACTAAGGCATATATTCGTTGTCAAAAAACAAATCTGGCCACGATCTGATCACTAACATAGTCCTGAAAACCTTCATAAATAACACAATCAAAACTATCCACTAGGTCCTAGGAAATTAAAAACTGTCATTGTTAGACCTTTGCAATTACTCATGTTTAAATTAAATCTTATATCATTGCCATGAATAACAAATTATTTATTGAACTGGTATACATAATAAAATAAGAAATTTTAGGTACTGATGGTTGTTCATTAAACAAAAATTGCCCCATGTTTCTGTATTAAAAAAAAGAACTTTCATTTACACGAAACACTAAGGTGATTTCTATATTTTTGTTATTTATAAGTTTTACTCGTCTTTGTTTTTTTCAGGAACTGGAACTGTGATATATCTATATACTTACCTTAATTTACGATATATTCAAATACGTGTTTATATCATTTTGTTTGTGAAGATTGACTTGTCCAATATCCTTAATCTGTGATTTACTGGATGGAAATAAATATTATATTATATTATTAAGGTCCATCGCTAATACCATTAGTCAATGCTAATACGCTTTAATTTCTTATAGAGATATGTTTTATGTAAAAGTACTATAGCTTCTGATTTATATTGAAAAAAAACATAAACAAAACCCTTTTTTTGAATTAATATAAAAAATAACATATTTCCGGGTCAAAATTTTGGAAGAAATTTTTATGGGGTCATAATGATAAAAAGAAGCGATTGACGAAAAAAACTTCCCTAGGAATTATTTCATTAATCGCACAATTTTATAGGTATTGTAGAAAGATCGCCACACCGCAAGCGTCTCACTCTACCGCGTTACAGTATACGCGCCGAAATGAGATGACCTGAAATCATTTAACTGCGTCTGCTACGAAAATGCTACCGTCTTTTTAAATTTTTGCACACATTTTAATACAACTTTTAATCTGATACTCTATCACGTGATTTTGAGTGATTTTCGACGTCTTTAGTTGCGTCTGCCTTAAAAATGCTACAATTACTGCCTTCTTCTCCTTTCTTTTCAGATAAGGACGCGCGAAACGGAATCCACCACCATCACCCACATTACGACGACCCGCAACGCACCAAGAAGGACACGAGCTGATACCTGCACAATATATATAGCATAAACATATATAATAATCATTGTTGCATTGTACTACTAACCAAGAGCTGAAGGGGACACAAGTTCTGAGCAGTCCGCCATTTATTCACCACTAACCCCATTATTGTATCATACCCATAAATTGTAAATAAACGTGTATTGATTGATTGATACACGGTCCTATTGACTGAATGTCAAGAATGCTTTTAACGTAGCGGATTGAAAACTCATTGTAAGAAAGTTAAAAAAAAATAGATAAATACCTGCTGAATGTATTAGAGGATTACATACGTAAAAGGACTAAGTATTAAGATTAATAAAAACACAACAGCGGAAGTGTTCCACAGAGGTTAGTTCTTGGACCGACCCTGTGAAAGATTATACGACAAAGGGCATAAAAATCGTGTGTTGTACGGACGACCTAGCCATACAGGCGCGTACACAAAGTGTTGGAAAACTCAACAAGAACAAGAAATTCTCTTATTTTCTTACACTTCCATTCTATCACCCTTTACAAATTTCATTGTCTTCAATTTTTCGACATTTCCATTCCTTTTCTTTTCCAGTACCGTTCCAATCTCCCCATCATTTCCTTTGTTACCAATAATACTGTCATCTGGGTAGGCCAGGCGGGATCATATCTTATTCCTTCTTCTCATCACAATTCCTCCACTTACCCTGTTTTAATATTTTCTCCATATCCCTTATGTAGAAAGTAAATAAGGTTCGACTAAGTGAGCATGAGCATCTCTGTCTCAATCTTGATTGTTCAGTACACTTCAGACTATTTACTTGATTCTGTTCTTTAAATTTCTGTCTATTTTTCCATCCTCCCATAATTTCCTATACTTTTTCCCTTTATACTCTGTCAAACGCTGCCCTTACATCCGTGAAAAACAATCACCATTGAGCTCTTTCTTTTCAATTCCTTTTCCGTCACTCTGTATAATAGATATATACAGTCGATCCGTTCCCCTCCATTCTCTAAAGCCCAATGGTGTTTTCTCAAACATCCCATTCTCTGTGTAATCTTGCATTCCATACAATTACGTAGATTCTATACGCCATCGTGCTTCTCCTATAATTTTCCATACAGTCCTTATCATCTCATCTATTATCGGCACTATTACCCTTTCTTTACATTTTTCCAGTAGTCATCAGCTTCTCCTTAATACTATCTGCAGAGCAAATTTCGTCCCTCCCTGCCGCCTCTTTTCAGTTTTTCTTCAGTTTATATTGTTAGTCCATATCTTCTCTTGATATCTCATCTCCTTCCCCCTTCCTCTATAGTACCTTCATAAAGTGCTGGTTCCAGTCCTCTATTCGTATTTCTCTCCCACTAAATGTCTTTTCCTCTGTTTATCATCTTCCAGAAGTTGAACTTAGATGGATGACAAGAGAATAAACAGTAATTGTAATATTGAAATTTTATTTCTCTTTACATTAATTATCACAAAAAGTGGTTGAGGAATAACAATAAAAGCTTTTTAAACTGTAGGATAACGTACAAGTTCATAAAAAGATGGGTACAGCACCAGCGCCTCTCACAACCCATGTAAATTCAATGATTTACAAATTTTTATAAATATAAATATCTGGGTCACCTTAAGTGATCACAAGATGACGTGCAATTCTGCAAGCAACAACAAGTACATCTCATTTGTATAGACAAATGAAAAGTCCCCTGAATTAAAGATGCTGTACCTAAATGAGGTGCTAAACCAACGATCAGTTTAATCGCAGGTTAACGAGTTTTACTTACTTTTAAGTAACTACATACCTATTGGCAGGTAACAGTAATTGCTCTTAAATATTATAATAAATTATTTGGACAACATACACAAAATTTAAATACTCAAAAAGTCAAATAACTAATAACATTGCAAAATAGGTTGAATTATATATCACATGTACTTTGAAATATAGGTAATCATTTTTTGCTTTTTTTAAATTCAAGTAGCGAACTCTCATACGATAGAGTGGACGGTAAAGTAAAAGATTAGAAACAAAAATGCACTCGCTTACTTAATGCTTGTCTGGGTGGTAAAAAACTATAACCTGAAACTATGGTCTCCAAACCTTTCTGCAGAAGTAACAAAAAGCGAAGTCTACCACAAACAATTTGAGTGACTAGTGATATAGGTACAGTGTATATCAGCCAAACGGTTGGAAAGTCGGAAATTGGCCATTGCTACATGACACACCCCTGGTTTAAAAAAATGCCCAACTAAAAATACCAATGGATGTGCCCAAACGGTTTTTGAATCCCCCCCCCCCTGTTATTTAAAATTTAATTAATTTCATTTCGCTGATACACACTAAAATGCATTTATTGTCAATATAGTTACAATGTAGGCAGAAACAATGGACATCGTCCCACAGTGGTGGTTTCTCAATAAGTCCACATGCATTCCCAAAAATCGTTTTAAAATAACGAAAACAATAACAATTCTATTATGTATTTAACATTCTTGCACGTTCGTATCTCGCAATAAAAATAGTTCACTTATCTTACCTGAAATGCCAAACCTAACGGGTACACTGACACACCGCTGAACGTGTATTAAGAATTATTCCCATTCCGCCTTCCCGTGCAGTGCACAATTAGCTACGATCTCTGATTCGTTTAAACGCTACGTCGCCTTTCCCCGTGCGCCCTGCGAAGGTCCAAGTTGTAAAGTATAGCAAGAGCACACTCTCATTGTGAACAGTATTCGCCGGGCTACATAACGTTGCGACGTTACCGTTCATTATTTAAAGATAATTATTAAATTTAATTTACTAAAATTAGAAGATCAAATTAAAATAAAAAATGCGGGTCGCCCAAAACCGAGTTTGGAAATATCGAAAATCAATAAAGGAAGTCGGGATTATAAACGATCGTTTAAAATAGACATGTATGAAAAAACTGACTGGTTATGCAGTTGTAACTTTAACAATAGTCTGTATTGATTTCCGTGTTTGTTGTTTGGTGATGAGCTCGGTGATGAGGCATCAGAATCGACAAAAAATGGCGTTACAGACTTAGTGCATTTATCCGAAAAAATTAAAAAATATAAATTTTCAAAAGCACATCATATATCTGTTAATTGAGATTTAATTTATTAGGTAAGCAAGATATACGGCAACAGTTAAATAGTGCATATCGTTTTGAGTATCGAAAAACGTAATGAGGAAGTAAAAAAGAACAGGTATGTTTTATCCAAAATTATAGACCGTAGATATAAAATTTTGTGGTGCTTTGGAACTTGCTCTCCGCAGCCATAAACCCTGGAGTATTTAGAAGTCTCATCAATAAGCTTTTTTATGCCATTTAATAGGTCCAAAAAACTTCGTGTTGCGGTGACACTCAAAAAATTTTCGCCTCCAGCGTTTTGCCCGTGGCCCCATTTTTCCCCCTTTTTTTAAATTGTGCACCCCCAAGACACACCACAACGCGCCGCCACTGTCGTCCCACTACAATCCAGTTTGCACCCATGCGCCTTTGGATTACTGAGTACGTTGAAACTATATATTAATAGTTGCAAAAACACAAAAGGCGAAATTAAAAAGGCTTCAATTTCAATTTTTAGGGATAGGAAACTCTACACCATGGTCTAAGAATCCAGTCAGTTCCACATATGCCTTCTGAAAAGGGAAAAAACACTCAAGTGCCATTCGTGAAAATACACCCAAATTACCACTTACATACGTTTAAGCCTAAAAGTAGCAGGCCGTATTCAAACCTGGCCACCACAAAACAATGGCATTAACCTACCATTATTAAAATAATCATTAATGCAATGAAGGTTAAAGCCCAAATCGATTGATTGGACAAATGAGGAATCGAGGATAGAACCAATGAGTTTTGATGTACTCTATTTTACGTAATCCTAATTTATTAATTAATTTTACTGACATAAATCATCTTGCTTGATGTTCTGGAGGGAACCGGCAAGGTCGACACCAGACAACGTAATGGAGCTAGCACTCAAAAATAGCTCGATATGGAAAACACCAGTACAGTTAATAGAATAATAAAAGAGAAAGAACTGGACGAAAGAAAATTAGGAGGATGATACAAAATAAACGGCCTTTACTAGAAGAAAGAAGTGGAAAACGGTTCCTGCAAGTAAACATGCTAGGCCAAGGAGTGGTTTTAGTGGCTTTACCAACCTAGATCAGAAGGAGAGTCGCACACTACCTTGCGCTGATAAATCTAAGGAGCCTGAGACATCCTGTATACTTTATGAAATGAGCACACGAGTGAATGATCTTGAAAAAGAGAGCACCAAGTTCCAGCTTACTTTAACTATTGATAAAGCCTTGGAAAATTAAAACAATTACCAGTGAGTTTACAAAATACAAAATCAGTCAAAAAACAAAATTGCCTAAATGGCGTCGATGGTAATAACTTATTTTAAACGTGCCTGTCAATGGTACCAAAATAAGTAAACTGTTACTGGGTCACTGTGGCTCACTGAAATCAAATTTATGCCTAAGTTATTTTTAATATTTTCAAAGAGAACATTGAGTTTTTATTACTACTGTGCCGTGACACATCAATTATTGTGAAAGGTTTGGAGAAAAGTTTCCAACTACCTCTTCTCCTATTAGTAAGACAATGAGAGCAAGGATTTGGTTGCGGGAAATCTATAGTGATACCAATAATATCGAAAAGAGACACTGAAGAGTAAAAAATCAGAATGATTAGCGTACCCTTAGTTAACATTCAATTGGTGTTAATAAAAACGCTACGATTACCAAAAGTAGAAAAAACATCGGTATAAATTGCTAAATGGTCAATTACACTTATCTAAATACGTGCCGCACTATTGAAATAATGAAAGAATAAAGCTTGCAGCGCTGCAACAATCGCAATGGTAACTAGTATTTCTGTACAATTACTCCTTTTGCTTTGAGTACGATTTTCTTCATGCATCTTTGTGAGATTACGTTGTAATACGTTAATTTTTTCGCCATGCTCTTGCAAACTCTGTTCCAGATCGTAGATGGCGAGCATAATACTAAGAAATATGCGCATCAGTAACTGACGGAATACAATTTGGATTACCTGGAATTTGTCGCAGTAAACGGAGAAGTCTTTTTAACTGAGTGCGCCGAATCTGAATGAAATTCCTCAGAGGTGGTGGCGCTGTCGTTTATATCTGCATCTGACGATATCTGCTTGGTAGCAACTTTTCTTTTACTTGACTTTGTGGTTGCTACACGAGGTTCATTCTAGAGAAGCAAACATTGTAAATTACACAACTGCGGAACTTATTTTTTAAGCAAAGAAAACGTTAGGATTGGACAATATCAACTTTTAATTAGGTACTTCACCGTTCTTCTGTAACATTGACGCTTGGGACTACTTTCTTAGTTATCACAATCATTCAAGTTTTTTTGCCTTTATTTTTGAGTGGGCGGAGTTTCAGCTTAAGCTGCTTTTAACACACGGCCAAAGAGTCAGGACTTTTAGTGAAACAGCATCACTAACACAAGATATTTGAGGAGACTATTGCTAACTATAGTGGAGGGCGTATTGAAGTGGTGAAGTTTTGACTAAGCAATAATGGGGGAGCATGGAGAGAAATTTACCGGCGGTAACTCTACGCTGATTATACTAGCCGTTCGAATAATGGGTGCAGGATGTTTGGTTTTCGTTTGTATAATATAGTCATGCTCATACTGATAGAGATCATTGCGAGGATCCCAAGGTCGCAAATCTGAATGCTTATAAACCCATTGCCCATTCTTCAGGTCTTGCTGAAAATGCTTCGGAAACCAATCTTCACATTTCACCTTGCGCTCCTTAGAGCAAGCTGAAAGGTCGCTACTATAAATATGAAAAATATTACTAGAATAGTACCTCGCTGCACTTCTTCTAAAGATGTTTTTTCCTCAGTCGCTGTATTCATATCATCGCATAGAATGGCGGCAGATACATGTTGCCAAAGTTTTTCGGATTCAAATTCTCCTTGATGCTCAATCGATACAGTTAAACGTTTCAATCGCATTTTTCTAATCGTATTGGTGGGATTCCACAAAATTTGCTCCTCCTACAAATAATCTGTAAATACAGACTGCTTGCCAAACACTTCTACTACCCCAGTCCGCCTGTCTTTGATTTTTATGACACCATCCCAATACCCATCCAGTGTTGCGAGTGTCTCTTTTCCTAATTTCAGACGACCGGAGATACAGTTAATTTGGTCAACGCCCCCCAGAAACGGCTATAAATAAAGTTTTAAATATTTGTAGAGCCGTTGGTCGAGTACATCTGTAAGTTCTGGTTAGTTTTTGCTCCCTTCTTTCTGAATGAGTTTTTTACTTAAAACATTGTAAAATACACGTAGGTACAGCACTTGTTCAACAAACAATTATGTACCAATGGTGTATTTTACTACCAAAGAGTAACCATAGCAGAGAATACTTTCAATTCAATCTGCTATAAACTCCACTAAACGTAAAAGTACGAGTATACGCCACAATTTGTGGTATCATTATCCAATTAGGAAACATTACTGTGGATCCATGAAACAACGGCTGGGAAAAAATAACTACATATCACACATCCAGAAGCGCACGAACTTTAAACAAAGAAAAACCCTAAAATAGAAGTACATAACGTACATCGGATTGTTGATATGGTGTTAGTTTAATTAAGGCGAATAGTTCCCATTCTCTCCACCGCTTGATTGCTCACAAATAGTAACACAGATTTTGAATGAATAGAAAATATTATGGCAATATTTGTATACATTTTTGGGGAAATGCTATTTGCAGCTTTATTTAGGTGTATTTCCAACTATGAGCCCACTTTGACCTTGGGAGCTGCGCACGCATCAAGTTCAAGGGCATTCGATTCGGTTCTGCTTTTCACCGGAAACAGATTTGTTTATCAGAAACAGGTTGGTTGAGCGATTTTTGGGTAGAACGACGGAAACAGGTTGGTTGAGCAGAAACGAGTCTTTATCAAAAATAGGTCTGCTCAGTAGAAATAGGTCAGTTTAACATAATCAGGTTAGTTTAAACTACCTCTTTCTGATCAACAGACCTGTACTGAGTTTATCTAGTGTTTCACAAACCTTTTTTTGAACATCTTTCAGGTTTTATCAGAGACAATTTACAAATAACGTCATCGATAAAAAGTATGAAGAGGATGGGGCCCAAGACGCATCCTTGAGGTACTCCCACATTAACAATGAATGATCTACAGTACCGAAACCTCTTGCTAAGACCACAAAATATAGCAATATTATTTTTAAATTATTAATTAAGTCAGACTCAAAACTGTTCTACAAGGCACAATACACAAAAGTCTCCCAACACAATATGACAACGCTCAATAATTGTTTGGATAAGGGTGGAAGGTGCAATCATAAGAAAAAGAAAAATCTTAACTGTGGGTACAATCTCGACGTCAGGACTATTACCTAAAACAAATCAAAAGAGAAAGGAAATCCACCCATCTAACCTGCGTAACTCGGTGATTAAATAATGACTGCCCGAGGGGCCAACTTTACAACAACAAAAAAAAGTCAATTACTAAAGACACTATTAACTAATTTGTACAATTAGACCCATAGAATTAACGACACTTCCGCTTCACATTCTTGTTGAAAGTCTCAGGAAAGAAATGAAAATTGGGGATTTGCGCGCTCCGACACGAAAAGAATCCGGAAGAGGGCGTTAGTTAAACTCTAATTATGCCCACTTAGATGCTACGGGGGTTCTCCCACGAGTAATAAACAACAATTTATCACCCCTTTAACAAGCCCAAACAGAGTCTAGGGTTCTCACCTACCATCACCGTATTCAAACAAACTCGTCACAAAACTTTACATTAAGTTATTCTTCTTCCTATATTTTATATTCAAAGACGTCACTTAGTGGATGAAGTTTGGATATTTTCTATGTAGCTCAAACACGATTCAAATACATAAAATACTGCTTCGGATAAATCAGTTTCGTTCTAAGGTTAAAAAGCCCCCTATAACATTTTTAAGAACTATCTTGACACGAAACAACTCTTTTGCATATACGCTGGCTACCTAGTGTAGTGTGATACTTGGTGATTATTTCCCCTGCTCTATTGCAAATAGAATGGTGGAATGCAAAAAATATGAGTTTTCAAAAATATGTGGCTTTCATTAATAAAGGACGTGTGAATTAGAATATGTGAACATACCTCCGACTACAAACCCACCTCTCATTAAGTGAGCCACTAAAACATCAGAACTTACTAGTTTGCCCCCGCCGAGATAACAAATAAGTTGGTTCACCTTTAATTTAAATTCGAGTTCGGTGCGATATCCTGTCTTCTCACATTCAACGTACACCTTTCCGCCGAGCTCCATACTTAATGTACCCATTAGTATACCTTTACAATGAGCGTAAGGAATTGTCAATGTATAGTTTTCGCCCCTAGGCAATAGTGTCAACACGGCAACACCATCCAATATGGCCGAAGTAGAATTGCCATAAAACTTAGACTTTGCTAGTATTGAAGCGCTTATTGCGAAACCTTCCTGGCGATTAGTTACATAGAACGCAGATACCTGCAATATCAACTTGTGAAATATTCTCACAAGCAGCATGGTAACAAATTAAATGGCAAAAAGTAAGAACTTACAGGAGGGTGATGTGACACCTGTTCCGCTATATAAAACGTTTTTGTGCCATTAGGATGCAGCCAACAACAACGAAAAGTCTCTCCCAAAATAGGATTGTAAGGTTTTTTTAATCCTTTCGGTTTTTTATAAAAACCGGAAAGGTACCATTTTACGACACTTTTCATCCTTGTAAACGCGTCATCCTCTTGAACTGCACTATAATAAACAAGGGAGGTTATTTACCAACCAATTAAATTGTCAATGTACTCACTTTGAGAGAATATCTACATGATAATAGGAGTCTGAGAGTTTGTCAAGGAAAGATCGCGGCTCTAGTATAAAGGTAGGCAAAACAACTTTACTGAGATCCATTCCAGGCCTAACCTGCTTTACTAAGTACCAAATCAGGGATTTGTGCTCATCGGCCAATTCCTCCACTTGTTCCCCTGCCTTAGGCGTACACGGATGTTAACTTAGAAAACTTATAATTTCACATCCTTACATCTCCAAACTCTTCCTCTTCAATAAGTACATACGGAGTTTCAGGAGGATCCTCGTCAATTTCTTCTTCTTTAACTGAGATTTCCGATTCGGTATCACTCATCTCTCCGTCTCCCGTGCTTAACTGAGCCCCATTATCGGGTTGACTAGCATCGTCGAGATCTAACACAAATTAATTAAGACCAACTAACCATCTTATTGTAACTTACCATGTACAAAATGTTTCTCGTAATCCGCTTCGGACCACTGTGTTTCATGACTAGTACTACCACACGTCGATTTCGTACTAATCGAACGTATCAAGGCAGAATCACTGCGAAGCGATATTTCTAAGGCATCCAACCAACACATTCCCGAAGCTTGCGAGGGTGCACGAAAAATAGAATACGAATTCGGCAATGGTTGTACAACAGCACCTACAAGAAGAAATTGTGGTATAATACGCAAAAGTTAATTCATTACCAATAGTTTCATTTTCTGGTCCTCTAGGGGCCCAAATTGTCTGATCCAATGGGTTATATAGTTTAAAACAGAATCCATCTTTTTTACTCGGCCGTTCGATTACTTTACAAGAATTTAAAAGGATCGTTCCTACCCAATGATTACTCTGAAAAAAAAATGCAATTCAGAATATAACCGTTCCTGAGGGACGTACATCAACAAGGACTTGATGACATACAACCTACCTTACATTTTGGACTTTTATATAGCAGCAAAAGTCCAGGTTTGAGCACACACCACAACTTGGTCCATGATTTAAGTGATCCCCTAATCTTTAACCAATCTGCTAAAACAACCACCGAAGGATCCTTCAAAGAATTTAACAACTCATTGGCCACTCTCTTCTTTTCTCTCCGATAATTTTTCCTCTGCGCTTTGTAAGATTCCTTTCGAGTCAATTTTGGATCGGGCGACTAAAGATTTAATGAGAGAAAATTAAAATAAAACTTTGATATGTACTAAAGTAATGTAATGCAACCTTAAAACTGTTCTGAGTGGCCAAATAAAGTAAGATGTTTTTTTACAGAAAATGCTGGAAATTATTTTTACGATTACCAATTCCAAAACAAAAACCGAAATCCCTTACATTTTAACCACTGATATATTTACATTTTTGGAGAAGCGGGCCAAAATCTATACCTCCGTTCTAAAACGTCGCCATCTGGAGGCTACGAATAAACCTAAATTAACAACATAAATTTCTAGTACGCAAACTTTCAAATAAAAGCCTTATTATTATTATTTGTGGAAATTCTATTGTATATTTTACATTGCTAGTATCTATAGAAAATAGTACGTAAAATTTGTCATAAAAAATGATACAAAAAAACCCCCAAGATTAGCATAACCATAACAAAAACTACAAAAAATATTTGTTATTTAATTAGAGAGATGTCGAGGGAGATGTAGTTTGCACTTAAACAACACAAATAAAAAATAAATAAATAAATATTTTGCCATCCTTATATTCCTTTGACTGATTTAACTTATCGAAACACCACCAGAAAGAAAATCATATCAAAGAAATAAGTATCGTTGACTTTGCAGATTTCTAAAATACTTACCCTGAAATGGCGCACCAAACAAAAAGGGTAAACGGAGGTGAGATCGCAAGTTAGGTGAGATAGGAAATTGTCATAATCACCGACATTATTCCATGGCATTAGTAGTACTGCAGTGCCATCACGTGAAATCAGTTATCTGTGGTGCATGCAAGAGAATGTTCATTTGTCTTTGTCAATTAATTATCTGTGTGCCCATTGTGCGACACGGATAGATTTTTCACGCCGGAGCTTATAACTATTCGTGCACATTCATGTCAGATGTGAATGTAAATGTGTCTAGTTAATTCTTTGGAATTTTCGGAATTTGATAGAGGCTATTGAGTTTCCAAAAGGGATTTTGGGATTTTTCATTGTGACAGGAGGCGGACGTCGACGAAGAAAATAATTACAATTTTGTGGGTGGCGTGGTGACCGCATGCCATTGCGAAGGTACAGATACGAACAATGCTATTTCATTTGACTACTAATGAGGTCTGCAGGAATGATTGCAGGTAATTTAAGAATACAACTGAAAATATGTCGATATCTTCTGGCCCTCGGGAAATTGATGAGCAATTAGTGCGTGCCTAAGGCTGAAAAGTTTGGAGACCCCTGGTCTCAGACATCTCACAAAAATAATCATGTTCTGCCTGGTTGAGAATTGTCCCGGAGGATACATCATACGAGTATAAAGCAGAACTTTTTTTAGTATTATATTTATGGGTCTTGGTTGACATTTTTGCAAGGGATTTTACCCAATAGCAGACCCGAAACCACCAATATTGCACGTGAAACGGAAAAACGAACTTCCTTGTTCAACAAGAACCAAATCGTATTGTCTTCTTTATAAATAAACGACATCAACTTACCAATCCTGCCGTATAAAAAAAAATAAATGTAGGTACTACTTACTTCAGGAGATGCTTCGCTAAGTTGATATTAAATACCCGAAACATCACATTTCGAAAACAATTACAGTACAACATTACTTACATTTATAATCCTGAAGTTATAAAATTCGAAAGTGGCACTTGGTGAGTGCTGACAGAAGTGACTACTTCTTTCTCTGTCGAACTCCTTCGCTCCCTTCTTTTTGCCACGATGCATTATAGATAAAAGAAACGCGCGCGATTGGGTTCGAACCCGCTTCATCGACGATTTTAATGCCATAATTTCTATTAAATGCCGAGTTCGCCTTCGGTTCGCGCGGCGCTACTTGAACGGTGACAGATGAGATGATTTTACTCCCGTGCAAAACACACAATGGACATATGTGCATTAAAAAGTTTATTTTTATAACTAATTCAAGGCAAAAGCGACAAATTTCTAATATAGTCGTCACTTTTTAAGTTATCTGATCGCTAAGGCGATGTACACCAAAGTGAAAAATTTCCAGCATTTTATCTTTTGGCACTCGAAAGGACTAGCTTTATTACATTTTCAGATATAGTTGCCTGGTTTTATTTGGTCACTCAGTCCACCATGAAAATGTCGGCAGTCGTTATGTCATATAATGTCAGATTATCTTTTTGCTCAGTGATGATGATGTGATAAATGTTTCATTTTGTAAAGGTGGATATTGCTAACGCTTCGTCCCCCACTTTGCATTCAAATCTCCTTTCACTCTATCTTATATGAGGCAAAGAAAACAAGAAATCTTTAAAAATGTATTAAATAAAAAGTAAACAAAGTAAGTCAAAGTAAACATCTCTCAAATACAAACGTTCCACAAGACCTTAGAGCCTTCTAACAAAGAACATTTTTCTATGCCTGCGACTTCAAGCAACTCTCAACAGTAACTAACGAATATAGGCCAGTCGGAAGCAACATTTCAGTGTGGATAATTAAGCTCAATCAATAATATCTTTTGTTCAAACAGCCCCCTTTCTTAAAGTAAAACTGGCTCGGATATCCACTTCCATATCAGACCACAAAGATTGATATAATTCATTTAACTTTTCAATCACAATAAAATGCACTCATTATTGCATATATTTGGCGCGTTTTGTTCATAACTAATTGCAAATTGTTATTCTGGTTTGCATTGTGTTGAGGTGTTAAGACCATATTATCAAATCACGAAATCGCACGCCTACTTTATCAACTACTACTGGCACAGATTTAAACACTACAGATAGCTCATGACATAGTTGCGCCGCTAGTGTGCGTTTCAGTAACTATTATTTTCCCAGGTATAGTTTGTGTCATTCCTTATCAAAATGGCATCTTTATATTGATAGTGGCAATTCGAAAAAAACAACCCCTAATTTAAAACTATATACGTACAGATTTCCTTTTAAAGATAACAAAGGTGTCATACATCCCAGGTAAAAACTTTAGATATTTGCACATTTGTAGTTTGATTTAGTCCTAATACAAATCTGAGAAGGACCAACTGGGACCTCTCTGGGATCAATCTCAAGAACTGTCCCGCAGGAGTCAATAACTCGGCGGAACTGGAAGTCATGAAATCAAACCTTCGCATGACTGTTAAAGGTGCCTTGAGGCAAACTGCCCCGCAAAAGAAAGGAGAACCTAAAAAAAAAGCACTGAAAGAGTTTATAAAGCGCCGAGTAGCTTAGAAAAATACCTCTAATAAGGGCGGGAAAGCGAATTGTAAATTATCCTTACACTATTTCTAAATATATAACGCATTCTGGTTCCTTCCTAGGGCTAAAAGTTTCCTCGGTTGTTTCAGAGATTCACACGTAAAGTCTTGTCGACATCTATCATTGTCGCTTTTTAAGTACCTTCTTCCAACACTACATTTTTGAGATATTCATATTTAAAATTCTGTAGATATTTTGGGATAAACGGAAACGTAAAAACACGCCAAAAATTGATTATAGCTTTTTAAATACAAGGTGTCCCAGGAGGAATGGGTAATATTTTGGGAAATTAAAGTAGAGGTTATTTGAAGACAAAAACGCTAATAAACTATATTTTTATTCTCAACTGTTTCGAAGCAGTTGGCTAGAGACAAATGATTTTAGTCATAGTCGAGTTTATTAGTTTTTGTCTTAAAATAACCTATACTTTAAATTTCCCAAAATATTGCCCATTCCTCCTAGGACACCCTGTATACTTTGTGAAAAATCTTAAAAATGTTTGTGCAAATCCAAAATTCCAACTAAATTGTTTCTTGGATATATTTTTCTTATGGAAATAGTAGCAGACAGCTAAAATTCCGAATATAATATCACCAAAATGTTTAGCATACCTTCAATAATAAAAAATGGGCTTTTTGACGTCCCGCAAAGATTGATCAGACCTTTGCTTAACATATGGTTTCTTTATTATTTTGTTCCACGCAGCAAGTATGTGGAACAAAACAGGAAGACCCAGGTATAAATTTTTCCTATGCCACTTGACCAAAAAGTTACAGGGAAAAACCAATATTTTACCTGTTGTACCCCTATCAAACATTGACTTTTGTTTGGAAGGCACTTGAAATTGAGAATTGAAACTGGAATGCCATTGTTAATCAATATCAGATGTTGTTTAGATTCCTGAAGATACAAAATTGCCAAAATCATAAATAGAGACGCCCAGTTTTTGTTTTTACCTTTATGTGAAATTTGATGATAAGAAATGTTCACTAGCTCATGGAAGTGATGTACTTTGTTTCGAACACCTATCATGTGTTTCAAAGCAAAAGCCCCCTACAGCCTCATCAAGGAACTAAATAAATATGTACTTGATAACTCTTCCATTTAAATGTCTTATCTAGTGTAGTATTATCTTGAGGAACATAAGACAAATCGTATGCAATTACTTGAGCTTAAACAAGGGTACCTAAATTCAAAAAAACCTATAGGCCTCATATATCATTCAATAATAAACAATTGATCAAAGATGTGGATCGGTTAACCTACACATACTAGCCCCAAACAATGTTTTGACTCGTTTTCATTTGACATGTACGTATGCTCAAAACATGATGTGTTAATGTGAGTTACTACTGCCACATTTCATTTAAATGAAAATTGATGAAGTACAAAAAGAGGCATGCAAAACGGCACAAGTAGGTATGGAAGTTGTTTTCGCAATGGAAAATTCATAGTGCCAAAACTACATCGTGATTAAAACGTGTTCACTAATAAGACTAAAAGTTAACGTTGAGAAGTGCTGGGCAAAAATTTAAGTAAAAATATATGCGATGCATGCCACATTACACTTGTCGACCACTCGAATACAATATGCCACCACCACGTTGTGCAAGCTTTCTTTGTTTCAATGTACTCAATAGGAAACGATTGTTTCCGCAATTAATTCAAACATCTAAAACGAAATACATTCTTTTACCATAAAACATCAATACAAATGACATAAGAACTTAAGGGACTGACAGTAAGCCCTTTTAGCTCTTATATTCCACTACAAATAAACAATGAAGCGTTACAGAAACAATTACCTTGTCGGACGAAGTATTATCAACTTTTTCACCGAAACTAGGTCCACCTAAAACATGAATCTAAATTGAAACAATCTATTCGAATGACAAATCGAAACCTGGCGAAGCTGGACCTGGACTGCTAGTAAGAGGGAGTGAATCGTTTGAAGGCAATTTCGGTAGCATTTGTAGTACAGTGGCACGCTGCTTTCGATCATCTCCCTTAAATGACTTCTGGGTAGCACTGGAATTCAAATCATCGGTGGAGGATTGAGATCCATGTATTATTGGCATGTTCATATAAATAATTCATAAAATCGAAACACTTAACGATTAGCGGTTTTCGAGTGACATTTCTGTGCTTGAAGGTGGCAAGTAACGTGAAACATTTTTTGCTAAAAAAATTGCAAACGAAAGTGTAATTCCATTAGTTTGTGCTTTGATTACGAGGTACAAAAGCAAGACGTGCGTTCATAACATAACAGAGATTTTCAGCAGTGACAGCGTATCGTTGGTAAGAAAGAGCGCTAACGTACCGATTGGAAACACGATATGTACACAGTGTGTCAACACGCATATGTTCTCCAGGGGACCGCTTGCGCATTCGTCGCTGGAAACCGGGTCAGGGACGTGTGGTCGCGTAGTGTTTAGTTATAGCTGTGCTCCTGTTTTTTTCACTTTCCCCGTTCTTCGAACTCTCTGGCCCTCAACACTCGACACATGACAGAGATCGCTGCTGTGGTCATCAACCTCCTCTTGCTCGCCCTGGCACCCCCAACATATATTGGGCATGTCCGTAGGCAGCCCCGCGTAGCGTCTCCTGATTTTCTCGCAAGTTACCGTAACGTGCGGTATGAGGAAAAGATTTTTATCGATCCATACCCCAAGGACGATCCTTCGGTTCTATAGGTACCTGCCCCATCACTTCCAAGGTAGTCGCGGTTATCCTCCTCTTCCCAGTCATTTTGGCGCGTTTGGTTTTCCTGGGGATCAGTGTCAGCTTGACAAGCATAACAAGGGATACGAGATAGGAACCTCCCAAATGGCTACAATGTTACGTTATACCCTCGTAAGTAAGTCTGGAAGAAGAGCGTATCACCAGGGGTGTACAGGTGGGTCGACGAAATTACCCAGCAACGTAAAAAAAGGCCCGCATTGCGTATAAGGAGGAGATTCCAACGCAGTTATGAACAAGAATGTGTGCGGCAGAGCAGACGACTGTGGAAAGAAAAAGAAACGAGTCGAAGCACCTGATGGGCGCTAGTATAAGAGGAGGTTGTGGGACAACCTGGACAATGACGTCTGGGGGAAGGCCGGACCGGATAGTGGCGGAGTAAGATTAAGGCAAGAACGGCGGTGGTGTTCGACGCTTTGCCTATATCCACGACCGTCTGAGGCCGCTCTTGATGGTGAGCAACCAAATAGAGTGAGAACCGAAGATGTAGTGAAGGTTGATGAAATAGTAGCTGCCGCCAACGAACTGTCGGTAAATGAAGCATGGGGCCCGGACATCTTTGCGGAGATGGTTAACCTAGGCTCAGATCCACCCTAGATTTGGAAAATAGTCTCAGACCAGATTTTGGATACAGGAGTGTACCCAGAAAAATGGAAGTCAAGTAAGCTGGTCCTGGCGATGTGTTAAGGGAGCTGGAAATTCCGTAGGGCTTCTGGCAATCAGGGTAACAAGCGCGTATACGACGGTGGCGGGCAAAGATGATTTTGTGATCGCGGATGTTAGTCTCACTATACGTGGCCATCAAGGCTAATAAGGACTCGCGGGCCAGGGTAAAGTGGAAGCGATGGGGATGTGACAGCAGGAATGGAACAGGAGGCAGTGGTGAACGAAGCGGCTGATGCCCAAGATAGAAGATTGGCGCAATGAGGTGACGATGAGGCAACCCCGGATATATGACAATGGGCGGTAGCGAGCGAAGATTTAACTACGCTTCACGATTTACTCAACGAGAGAGATCAAGGGTAGGGGTGGAGGAACGGAAGAGAGAGAATAATAAGGCAGGCAATATAATACAAATTTACTTACATCCACCGCCAAGGCGCGCAAGCTGGAAGATATGTCCTAGGGCAGTACCCGGTTTGTGTAATTACAGTGTTTTAGTGGATACAAACCCACCCGCTATAAAGCCTAGCGGGAGCAATCTTAAAAGGTTTCCTAAACCTCCTTAAAAAATAGTGGTACACATAAATAATAAGAAAGTTAGATGAGGTCCATTTTTAGCGCATTTCCAACGAAGTTGGGCGCGCTATTACGCTTAGTTCGTTCTTTCTCGGTAGTTTATAGCTCTGGCACCTGAACCACAAATACTTCTAGTAAAGGCAAACGTATTGCACATAGTAAAAACAGATGTGCGCATGCGCAGACTGTGCAATGTCAATTTATTGACATGTTTGAAATTTTAAGCAATAGCGAATTTTTAAAATTTTTTTGGAAATGCGCTAAAAAGGGTTTTTGAATACTTCGAATGCCACTGTAATTTTTTTCAGTAGTTCTGCTGCAAAAAAAACAGTCATTGGTATTCTCCAATTACTTTCGGTCTTTCAAATTTCAATAGCATACCCAAAATTAAACTTTATTTTTTAACCTAGGTGAATGGACAAACACTTGACTACACCACTACAAACATTTTTCCCAACTGATCCAATAACAGATTTTAAACAATTTTTGAAACTATTAAAAATCAGTTTAATATTGCAAGTGTAAAAAAAGGCTGAAGTTTTCGAATTAAGGTTCACTTGCCTCACCTGGCAATCCTTCACTACCCCTACCAACTGTGAAAATTATTTTTCCCTCTCCAGATTCGAGACCAATTTGACATTACCTATCACCTGTGTTTCATTAAGCGAATTGCAGACGCTTTGTAATTTGTATTAAACATTCAATCTATGCCCACGTTATCATGATTAGTAGAAAACATTTGTCACGGAATGTCTTTTACTTTCAAATTTTGACATGAGACCTATGGGGGAATAAAGGCTATTATTATTATTAAAAACCATACATTCTCGAAGTGCAACTGGGCTGAATCTGAAACCAAAAACTTGTGGAGCATGTTATGAGTGGATGGTTTAAGAATGACAATTGGAATGCTGCTTTCAAATGTTGCTTCCTCGACCTCAATTTATTAAGAACATATTTGTAGGATTTGAATACTTCTTTCTTCTAAAGAATAATGCCTTTAAGGATTCATGGTATGCAACACTTGGGCTAAAATTATTTTTTAAATTAAATTATTTACTAGAAATGCAGTTAGTGAAATGCATGACAACCAGTTTTAATAATGTCAAGAGTTGGTTAAAAAAAAAGCAGTACACAGCACAATGTAAGATATACCATCAATAAGACACAGTTAAATATTTTTCATAAAATACTGGTTTTATTAGTTATGAAGTTTTTTAAAACGAAAATAAACAATAGTAGAACATAAACATAGAAGGGCAACAGATGATTTCATATATATATGAATATAACATACCATCAGTCAAACACATGTATTTAGTTTTTTTTCAAGCTATGTTACAGTGTACCTTTTATATATTAAAAAAACTAAGAAGTATGTTTATTGATTTCAGTGAATACAAGAGAAACGTATTAAGAGCACATACACACTATCCAAATGCCACCTACTAGAACAACTAAACCCTCAATGAAAATAAATATTACGTTGCACAGAAAGTAGGTACCAAGTTAGAATGTTTACTAAAATACTGAACGGAACAAAAAAAAAGAAAAAGTCTAATCGAGACTGTTTAACTCAAAATACTGAAATCGACAAACTTCAACGTGTCAGCAGTCAGAATTGCATAGCACAAGAGAACATCTAATATCAAGTAACATTATATTCTCGAGAGCAACTGAAGGCAACAGCGACAATATAAATTTTACGAAGTAATCAATTTAACAAATGGGCCAATTTCATAAAAAAGAGTTGCCGTATTCGCAAATCAATTCTGTACTACTGTATTTTCCCTATTGTGCTTTCTGCCCTGTAAAACGCAATGGGGATAGCACTGTTATATAGCCAGTGCACATGAAATCATGGCATATAATATTATATGTAATGAAATCATAAAAAACATTAAAAGTCGGACATGGCCGCATGGAACCCATGTTACAAATTGATCCGCAACGATGAGATTACACGACTGGCGCATTATTTCATTGCTACA
Organism: Photinus pyralis; assembly: GCF_008802855.1. Taxonomy (NCBI): domain Eukaryota; kingdom Metazoa; phylum Arthropoda; class Insecta; order Coleoptera; family Lampyridae; genus Photinus; species Photinus pyralis. The sequence goes on along the minus strand of NW_022170509.1, from coordinate 11,730,040 downwards.
GATGTAAAAGAGTTCCAAGTAATTTTTTATGATTGCTTCTTTATTCCGTTTTGATTAATACCGCCCTTTGGTATCTGCACTTGTGGTTTGTTTCCATGTACACTACAACAAAAAAGTTATCATCTTCCCCCACCGATAATGTTAGGAAAATACTTTTCTGCACTAGCGTCTTTCGTAGGTGTAACATTGTCTAACCCTAATTCTGAAAGCACACTAAGTGCTTCCAGAGCAGCCTTTTCGTGCGACAAGTCTGTACTGGGCCCCTCCCCATGACAAACTTGAGGCGGATTTGTACTTAAGGAAACCAACGTCAGGTACATCTCATGATTAGCCTTAGGAAAATCGGAAAACTGCACCTGCACACCGAGCAGCTGCGCCAAATATATCAACTGATCTTTCGCTCGTACGCTCTGCGTTACGGTCGGCGACTTTTTCGGAGTTTGCCCTGATCCGCCACCTTTACCCGCATCTCCCGAATTCGTGCCCGATGTTGTAGCTTCCGAAGTTTTGGTTTTGCTCTAAAAACATACTGTATTATTTTCTGCTTCCTCAGCTCAGATTAGTGAACATTAGTTTTGAAATTGTCAACTGGGACAAGTAACACAAAAAATTGTTGAGGAATCCAAGGGTTATCAATTTTATTTTGTACATACAACTGTCAGTAAATTGAACCATTAGTTATATAATACAACCATGGTGTATAATAAAGACAGGTGCGCGCGATCCGAGCAGCACTGAAGATAAATTCTGACAGAGTATACGTCCACGCCGTGGCGACGTTTATGGCGTGTATTTCGTTGAAATAATGGACATACGTAAAAAATATACAGGTTTATTGCACCATAATGACTTTTATTCTGACATATAATAATGCTAAATCAGCAACAATTCGTAATTATCCTTACACGGACACTACTCGATAAATAAGTATTGGGCAAATTGTTAATTTTTTAGCATTATTTACAAATGTAACCAAATTCTGGCACGTGACCTACAGCAAATAAATAAATAAATCATTATTTCCTACAATAAATACTTAAAACAGTATACCTACTCTATAAATAGCATAAATAAATAGCATTTGCCGTAATTGAAAATGAACTTGTATATTAAGAACTACATTAATTCGCTTGCAGTTTTAAAGCTGTCAGCTTCCGTATCTTATGTTGTTGTCCTTCATAAAATTGTTTAATTCACATTACTACATAAAAAAATGAACAGCTTTTGCAAAAATACCACTTTTATGCGAATTACAAGAAACAACAAATTCTAGTACTTATTAAAGTAACACGATAAAAAAGATAAAAGATCAATGAAGGGGGTATTTAACGTATTCTGAAGTACCCGCCGCGCTGACGTTTACTGCATCTCTCTTCACTACCTCTCACTCCAATTCCGTGAGTTTCAAGGCTCACTACAACCGCATTGACTCAAGCAGCGGTGCAACCACCTTTATCTTTATTATACACCATGATTACAACTGAGATAGACCAGCGTTTATAAGAAAATGTGCCAAATTCTTGACAGAGCAGCTTCCTAGCTCAAACAAAAAATCGCACCTTTGAAAAAGCGTCAAAAGTGTTTCCCACAGAAGTTTATTATTCCACTATGTAGAATAAGAATATTCAATAAAAAGTATAGGTTTCTATTTGAAAAAATTAAGTTGCCCTACACTTGACTCTTAAGGGACAGTTTCGTATAATTAAATGGGCCCTTCCATATGAATAATAATTTATATAAATCAATTTTTGATATCCCCGCTTCTGCAATAATCGACTGTCTGAAAATAAATGGGACCCCCTATATATATAAATTAATTAAGTAACATTCACATATAGTTTATGAAACTGGTAGTCGCAAACTTACAAAAGAATGACTGCTACACCCCAATTCATCTAGCTTACGCAGGTGGATTTAAACCCCAATAAAATCATCCCCTGAAACTGATATCTTTTATATTTTTATTATGTATGCAATGAAATTGAATTATACTCAACAAATTTTTTTTGCTCTGTAGTGTAATAAGCAGAATACCCACCTGTTGGAACGCCACGGTGTGATCATTTACTAAAAGCAATCCAGGAACAAGCTGGCGTCCCCCACTACCTCCAATGTGATTTTCCTGCTTCTCTTCCATAAAAGTTACTTTTCTAGTCTTTTCAATTGTTTCCACCTCCTTCTCTACCTAAAATTCAATCTGTTACGCCTTATACAATCAGCAAATATTGCAAAGCTAGTGACGATTAAATTAAATACAAACTTTAAGTGCGGGTTTTGGAACAGATTGAGCTGGTGAAGTGTTTGTATATCCTAATAATTGTAATAAAGCCTCCGCAGCATTCCTCTTTGCCACCTTCTTATTTGGTCCAATGCCGGTTGAAACGTGACCATTAACAGATGCCTCGATAACAAATTCTCTTCGCCTTGGTGCCCCACGTTCATCAATTACCTACAAAAACTTCATTCAATGCGAACATACATGCACGTCTGCTACACTTACATTATAAACGGGTTCTTTTTCTTTATTAGCCTGTTGTATTTGAATTAAACGCGAGATAGGATTAATTTCCTCGGTATAATCTGTCGCACGGTCCGTGTTAACCTTAATTAGGTTTCTCTGTTTTTTCTTATTAACTACACGTTTACGTTTTAAAGCGATTTGGCTATTAGTATTTGGTAGTGGCCCCAGTTTACTCAGTTCTTCCAACATTTTCTCTGCGGCTTTTTTCTTCGATATTTTCTTGCCATTACCTTCTCCTTCGGTCATGAAATCTCCTACACGGCACTGAGTTACGAAAACTTTCATATGGGGAGGTCCTTTTTCACTCAACACCTCAAAGATCACATTGAGACTTCGTTTAAGAGCTATTTCGTGTACCAAAGAAATAGGCGACTTAAGCTCACTATTAAGTTCGTTACAGACGTCATTCTGAGACAAAACTAATAACATGGGATTCATAAAACTGTGAGGCATATATATATACGTGTTACCATTATTCGCCGGACATTGTTGGGAATCGTCAACTTCTTTCTGTTTAATGTCTTCGATGGCTTTGGCAGCTGCATCGTGGCGGGCTGCTTGCACGGTGTATCCCATGCCTGGATACTCACGTTCGCCCACACGCAAACGAATTGAAAATGGCTCTCCGGGAGGATGTTGGTAGCGATACTGACTGTAGTAGCGATTCTCATAGTGCGTGTGGTAGTTTCTCGCAGAAGCGTTTCTTCTGGGATCATACGCGTATCTCGGCTGTCCGGGGTTGTAAACGTGCCGGGGATAATATGAAGCTTGCGGTATGTAACCCTACAGTGGAAGGTGTAAGCCAGGAAAGAATTTAATACGCTCAAAATACCTGCGCCGGAGCGGGAGCGCCATTTTCTAATACATATACGGTTCGTTCACCACGTTTCATCGCTAATGCGTTCAGTTCGACTGTAGGAGTTACCATACCTGATCCGTTTCTTAAACTACCTCGACTGTTACGGTTAGTTTTCGGTGGAGGGTGTTTAAACTCGGTTTGTTGTAGGGCCATAGCAGCCGCAGAATGTTGGGCCTTTTTAATACTTGCACCTTCTGCCTCATATTCTTCATTGCCCAATTTGAGAGTAACAGTGAACAGCTTCTTGTGAGCAGGACCCTGCAAACCAACAAAAAAAAACTTGCTCTTTACTTAATTGCTTATAGGATAACTATTGGGTACCAAATCCCAAAAAGCTGGACAAAATATGAAGGTAATGAGCGATTTTTCTAAAAAGCTGTATGTATCAGATTTGGGTGCGCTGATTAACGATCTGATGTTAGATTTTCAACAAACAAAACGGCGGATCCAATATGGCAGATAAAAATTACAAAAAATTGTTGCTCTTAAAAAGTCAGTGTTAATTACTGTAAGTATAATTATTACTTAATAAATTGATTATTATAAATTATATATATTTTATGATTTCTAATAATCTTATTTAAACAAATACAGTTTTTATCAGACCCGGCGCGGCGAACCCGCTTCCGCATGGGACATATGTTCGGTGCGACTGCGCCGCCTCACCTCGACCACGTGTACTACATTAGAAACCGTCACCAGTATACCTCTCACCGTTCCCCAAATTTTCATCGCAATCCGATGAATGGTGTAGGAAGACATAAGGGACATATATACAAACAGACAATTTTTATTTATATAGAAACTTATGACGAAATTTTCACAACCAATTGCATTCATATACAATAATGTGCTGAAGGTAGATTAGCACCTAATGGTTGCTAATTTTTGCTTCTTTTTCTCTTATTGATAGCGTAAAGAATGAGACCTTAAGTTTTTAACCGAATAAGATTTTTTAACAAATTTTAATTAACTATTTATGTACAATATTGCTAACAATTAATACTAATTATTATTACATGATATTATTTTACTTAATTTATTTTGCACACTGTTCAGCAACACGGGTGACGGGAGAAAAGGACATACGATCAGAGTGCCATGAGCTGCATCAGTTACTATGTGGTGCAAGGGATTTTTTTTAGTCTTCTCAGGTATTCGAGCCCTTGTATCTCTCAAAGTATTGATCTTACAGTAAAAATGTACACATAATTTGTGAAAATTTAATATAAATAAACTAAACAAATATAGAAAACGAGCTCCTGGGTATGGCTATCGCATTTGCAAATCCAATTTTGAACCTGGTGTTAGTTTTGCTTTTATTTATTAAAGTGTATATGTATGAAATTTCATTTAATTGCTTCCATAAATAAGAAAGTTGGCACTGCACATCCTACACAAAACCAAATTTGGAAAATGGCGCTACATTTGCTTTTATTGCAATTGGCTATGTATCAAATTTCATTTGAATGCCTCCATAAATAAGAAAGTTGGCACTGCGCGTGCGCAAAACGAAATTTTGAACCTGGCGTTAAATTTGCTTTTATTCCAAGTGGCTATATATCAAATTTTATTTAAATGCCTCCATAAATAAGAGTTGGCATTGCGCATGCGCAAAACCAAATTTTGAAACTGGCGTTAAATTTGCTTTTATTCCAAGTGGTTATGTATCAAATTTCATTTAAATACCTTCATAAATAAAAAAGTTTGTAATTCGGTTTATAAATGGTCGAGATGCGAAAAGGGCACTGTGAATGTTGATCGATTAGGCTCAATTTTTGGAATTGCGTTTGATATGGCTAAAGCTATGCGCATATTGAATTTCATGCATCGGTTCATAACTCACAGAGATGTCAAAAGGGCCTTCCTTATTTTTTGGGCTACATTGCCAATTCACAAACTCCGATCTACAAATTTGATAAAGAATCCATCTACTAAATTTTATCGTAATCGGTCCATTCGTTATCGTGATATCGTGCTAACGAACGGACAGACACTGCAAAATTATAAACTCTCTAGGAGCTCGTTAATAATTAATGTACGAGTAATGAAAGGGTAATAAAGATATTATTAATACATAGTTTTCGAGATACAAGCACAAAATTGAACAAAGAAACCCCCTCCCCCGGCTCGCGCTCAGGGACTTCTAGTATGTTGATCTTTACACCTCAAAAAATAACTACCAACTTTCAAAACTACATAAACTATTCGGTCTGATCGCCGATTTTTAGACTAATTTTCTAAAGCTTATCAACCGTATTGGTCAACTATTTCGTAAAACAGTATTATACGAAAAAGTTCACTTTTTGGGGATGAGTAGGTTTTTACAAAAATTATTGAACAAGGGGGTATGGTTCAAGTTGAGAAAGATGGCGGTACATCGCTCCTGCATTAATTAAAAGTTCCATGATTGTGAATTGAATTTATGCTGTGTCGCCATGGCGGAGCTTGAAGACATGAAGCGCGGTCGGCACTATTCACACACATCCAAGTCAGTCTACGTTGACAGTTTGTCCTTGAGATACAAACTCAAAATGGACGATTCCTCGGACGTCAAAAATCACAATCTACATTTTTTATGCGAGACTTGGTCATGCGCGCTTTTTTTGGATTTGGGGGAAGATTATGTGCCACTCAGAGTTCTAACTTTTGGATTTCCGAATGCATTCCTCCTTAAAGGCCGCTTGAGTTTCCGTTGCAGAACTTCATCGCGTATCGCTATTTCAGTGAACGCTCCATCGCGCCTCGACACAACAAAAAAACAAAGTTTGAGTGAAGACACGTCCTACAGCTTGATTTTGCAATCGCGCGGTTCCCGCATATCTGAACGGACCTTAAGGTTGAGGTGGCAATGCGTTGATCTGAAGGTCTTGTCCGAGTTAGTAACGTGACAAAATGTTCCCACGCTCTGTAGAGATTGTTTGCATACCGTCACAAAAAAGTTATGAGATGTCTTTCTTGTCTCACCAGATTGATTTATAGTGGTTGACTTCGCGAGGAAGATGTTGAAGCTGAAGATCTGCAAGATCCATTCAATTTTGTTCAATTTCCCACGTAAAATTTAATACCTGACCAAAGCTCTGTTGACAAATTTTTAAAAGTTAGGTTTCCTACCAGGCAAAACAGTGAAGTAATGTCCCCTAACATGGTCTGGCGTTTCTCATACAGAGGAAATGCCTTTTACAGTGGACATGTGCTCTAATTATGACCAAATTAAACTACACTCTGAGAACTGCCAGTACTGGGCGAACGTAACCCATGGACATCGGCGTGATTAAGAAATTTCCTTAAATTGTTGTCTATATGAATAAACCATAAAAACGACCAAAATCGTCACCTTCCCTTCCCCCCACATTCCAAAGCTATTATATAAAAATGTTTTACCAATTCAAGCAGTACATTCTTTGAACCAATGTTTTGCCCAAACTTGCTCCAAAAGTATAATTTGGAGCAGTCCTTATGAATAAAATGCAAATGAGCTATATCGTTGCTATGGGTGCACGGATAGTACTTACTTGCTCACTAGTCAGTCTGTATTGATGTTGAATTTTGTTATATCGAGCAAGTTCATTAATTAAACACATCGGAGTCTTTTCTTTATTGTTTGCCAAGTTATTGGTGGGCATAGTAGACGAAGTATTAGTGTTTCCTGTGGTGGTAATTTGATCGGGAGAATTTTCGGTAATTTCTGTATCGTAGTGTACTAAAAAATATTAGGATAACGCAATGCTGATCGCCACTGATTAACGAATTTACCAAGCTGGGCCATATTCGACTTTGGTTGCGGCTGATGTGGAATCGCAGTGGATGTGATCAGCGTAGTGCCTTGCGGCATTGTAACCAGTACGCCTGTTTAAATATAAAAATAAATTAAGATAAGGTAATGTCAACAACAAGAAATATAAAATATAAAAAGTATAGAAGATTGCATATAGTACAATAACTTGTTGCGGCCCAAGAACTTTATTGCAAATATATAATACAAAAAGGAGAGAGGGCCGTTTTTCTAGTCAGATTTGGCGATACTCAATTAAATACAAGGAGCTTTTACATTGTGTTTGCATCAACAGAATAGGACATAGATAACAATCATTATAATTTTTACCCCCTAAACCTTATTCATTGATGTACGTGTGAGCGCTGTGTTTAATCAATCCATAAAAAGAGTATCAATTATATCTGTAATCCATTTTGAGTCTCAATAACTACCAAACAGTGCATTTCAAGATAAAGAAAAAAAAAGAAGACTATAGTCGTATTATAAGACATCTCCAAATGACCGAGAGCCCGTCACCTTCGGTCAACTTCTAAGACGAGAAAATAACCTAAAAATTAAGATCGCCGACCTATGTGGCAGATGTGTTTACATTAGTAGCTCTAACTTTGGCTACAAGCATCCTGGGTTCGAATCCCGGATAAGGCACGGCTGTTTGCGATTGTATAGTGGGCTGAATAGCTATATTAATTACCTAACACTCTGCCCACTATAAAATAAATAAAAAAAAGGCAACAAGTTTGCTACAAGGTTATTCGCTTTATATTAAGTTGGTGGGTTTTCAGCCAAGAGAGACCCAAACTCACCAGGCTAAAACCAGGTAGTATATCTTGTAGGGATGGGGAAATAGCGGCCCATGACACGGTTCGATCCGGCCCGCGGTTAATACCAGTTATCTTTATTCGTAAAAACAAATTTATGAACAGGACGACTGAGGAACATCGTTTTCCGAATTTTTTCCACTAATTTGGAACCAAATTTCGACGCTATAATTTCAGTTGTCACACAGAGCATCGAAACAATAATTTTTATCAAGCTGATTTTTTGTTACTTCTGATCTGATAAATTCTCTTTGGCCCGCTTAAATGGAGTCATTATTTTATGTGGCCCTCTTTTAATTTTATTTCCCCATCCCTGTGCTAGACCGAGTTGGTTGGTCGAAAGCTCCATACACGCCAAGATTCTAAAAAACACCTAGATCTTGAGGGAACTGTGGGAACTAGTTGCAAAAAAAATTCCCATCATAAAACATGGGGAGAGTAGAGAGTAAAATGAATGCACAGTTGCAGAGCAGTGAAGCAGTCATGCCCGATAATCTTTTAAAATAACTATCAGTTACCTCCGCCCATATAATATCTTAAGACGTATTTCAGCGAAAAGGTGACAGAATGTGCGATTGGCAGATTATGAGCCTGGCCCCATGTACGTCGCCATGATCACGCGACGCTATCTTTAGATCTGAACTTAAACCATAGCAAGTCATGTTGTTAAGACCCGAACACATGCGCGCTATGCACAATCAAGAATAACATCAAAATAATCATAGTTGGGCTGCAAGGATAGAAAATGAAATGGTTATACAGATAGCAAGCATAGAATCACAAATATATATATCCGATTTTCTAATTCAAAAAGAAAAATTTACTCAAAAACGATTTAATAATATACAGGGCGTTCATGTCAAGTATATAAAATTCCGTAAAACAACGAATAGGAATAGTGCAAGAAAATAAGACAGACTAAATAAATCTGTGAATTCGATTAACGTTGAGGGAGGGTAAACTGGTTGCTTACTGGGGTTTATTAATATTACCAATGGTCAAAATCTGCAGGCTCCACATTTGGGACAACGACAACACAAATTAGGCTGTGAACAAGAGTGAAAGCAGTTAAAGAGAACTTAGGTGAAATGAAGAAAAATTTGTGTAACCATCAATCCACTTTTCACAATTTGTTGAGATCATTGAATTTATAACTATCAGAAGCGCGGATCCCATATAACAGTTTGTGATCATGTGCCAACTGGCCGCCGCTAGGGGCAGTTCGATTGTTTGAAAGTCCGTGGGCGATCGAAAGTGGAGCGTTACATTGACATTAGATGGTAGCATTACAAACCATTTATTTTGACCATTCGAATATTTTCCTTTTTAATCGTCCTTGAAGGAATGCAATTTCATACATTCTATTGACAGGCAGTAAAATAAGCAGGTTCCACATTTTTACTGAAAGCGGGAGATTTTGTTATTAAAAAACGATCAAAAAAAATTTGAAGGCAAAATATTGTCCGTTGCAAGCAGGCAGCTACATCATTTCCACATTCACATTTGATAACTAAATTTCGCGAATCAGCTTTTTTTATAACCATGCAGCATTGTGCACAAATAAATCGGTCCCAGTTTACGTGAATTCGTATACCTACTACAGCTGAGCGATAAATGAAATTGTTATCGATTTATCGATGTCTGTTCAGTCTGATAATTATCGATTAATCGTTAATTGATAACTATCGATAATTATCGATAACTTTAAACACTTATATAAATAAATCGTAACGCTAATTTTCGATAATGAGCGATAACGTTTGATAATTATCGATAACTTTTTATAATTATCGATAACTTTTGAAAATAATTAATAATGATTGTTAGCTGCTGATAATAATCGATTATTATTGCCACGAAAATTGTCTATCTCTGATATTTATCGATTAATAAATAAGTAGCGGAAATTATCAAGAGAAAACTATCGATACTTTTTCATAAATCTCATCGATATATATTCTCAATCGATATATTACATCATCCATGCGTACACTCGCTAACATTTTTGTTTTTTTGGTATTGATATTGCGAGAGATAATTTAAATAAAACAGGATCTTTTGATGCTCAAGTTTTCTGAAATCAAAGGTGATCAAGTGGACGATAATCCTCAAAAATGAGTACAGCAGTAGGTTGTGAATTGTGATCATATGGCAACTCAACAATGCTCTTACATCGCTTTTGTTGGAAGTAAACTGGTATACCTAAACATTGAAAAGTGTATGTCGTTAAAAATTCTCTTGATAATTATTTATCTTAATAGTGTAGTTGTGAGATTAATCGATAGATTATCGGTAATTATAGGTTTATCGACCAATCCTTTAACATTTTCGATAAATTACACGGGTCTACAGCATTTTTGCGCATGGGACATATATACCTTATTTTTATTGCTTCTATAGCCACAAATAAGGATTAGAACAAAAAATGGTTATGTATTTGTTTTTGTGTGAAAAAAATGCAAAAAACCAAAAAATAAAAATACGTATAGAATCCTACTTGCATAGGCATGATTTATTAAATGGTAACGTTTCTACATTTATAATTTGTTTATCTTAGAGTCTAAATGTTTAAAAATGGAACAGTTTTGCTGTTTTTGTCATGTTCAACTGAATCTGATCTTCCATCATGCTTCCAACTTCCTGGCCTTGGGAAGGTGCCTAAGTTCCATTGTCTCGAGAAAGTGTTGTCCTTATTCCGAATAAGCTCCCATATTATCCTTAAATTGATCTAAATGAGAATGTAACCTGTGCATCTTTATTCTTTAGAGACATTCTATACCCCATGATACAAAACCAAATCCTGTCAGCTCGTCATAATTTTCAGCTCTATGGTTTCCCAGGAAACACTGAACGGGAAACCATGGAATATTGCCTTAAAACTGTTCCAGGATTTTTTTTTCCTCTTTGCTAAGTAACCGCGGAAAAATATCACCCTCCATTTTTCTTTTTTTTTTTAGGGAAAACAAAGATTCCAGCTTTAATTTTCGCCCCTGAAAGCTTTCAATCAAATCGCTGTAACTTTTGTAAAAGCAAATATTTTCGATGTCTTAATCGCACTTTTTATTTATTTTTGCTTATTATAGTCAGAATATATATTGTGTAAATCCCATGCGCAAAAAATTCTTTTTTTGTTGACCGGTCGACCATTTTTTTTAAAATTTATCGATTGACTATCTATTAATCGATAATTATCGATAAGTTATCGATTAACCATTGAGAACAAATTTCAAACGTCAGAATTTAAAAGAAAAGAGGTTAACGACCTTTTTATTTTGTATCAAAATTGCCAGGTGTGACGTGTGATCCTAGATCAGGGGTCGGCAACCTGCGGCTCTTTTGATACCTATAAAGTTGCGGCTCTCCGTATTTATCTAAAGAAATTAGTTCATTTGTTCGAAATTCGCCTTTTTAATTAATCTTATTTTGTATCAAAAGTATACTTGCAGCAAATAATTATCTAATTTTTGACACTTGTTTACTTTCTGGTATTCTTTTGTTTTTTTTATTATAGCCAGCCTACTCCGATGTATAAACACGTAATTAATTAATGAGTAAGTACTTTTGTGAAAAATATTGAATAACCTAAACACTGCGGAGTTTAAGCACAGGGCACCCCTTATAAACATTTAAGAGAAGACAAAAGCGAATAGCGAAATAAAATAGTGGTAGTTCCATTTGAAAAAGAATAGTTATAGCACTTTGAACAAACGGCATTGAAACAACCAAATATTCAGGATGTTCTATTTAAAAAGATCAGTTATTAATTGACATCGTAAAAATGGAACACCCTGTACATTCAAAAATAATTTCTGTAGATCCGCAACCACCAATATTTTTACCAGGTATCTATCAGCTATGTAGGAAAAACCGACGGACTGTTGCAGGACCCTGTATATAGCCAAAAACTATAATATTGAATCAAAAATTATTTGTGGCTCTTTAAGAATTGGGAAATTTTGTAAATTGTAATTTTTAGCTCTTCCGTTTCAATAGGTTGCCGACCCCTGTCCTAGGTAGTTTAACCGGTGGCAACGGTTTAACCGACACACACAAAAATTAAGAATAGATAGGTAGGTACATTTAATTTCTGTTACAGTGATCAAGGATGCCTGCGTATTTTTTGCTTTCCTGTTCAAATGTAATTCAATCTTCCTTAAGGAATGTTAAGTAGGTCACGATTCATGAAAGGAAGAATGTTTATCTTACGTCATTCAACATCCTGTGTGCCACATAAATGCCTTATAAGTACGTTTCTTGGGTATCTAGAATTCTGTATACAACAATTACAAATCGAGATAGTGGGTTCATTACAGATTCCTGTATAATAATTAACAAAGGTAAAAAACTTTATTATTCATCTTTCTCGATGGTAGAGACATCTACGTCTTGTAATTTAAACTATTGAAAACAGTCACATATCCTGCCATTTAACCCGCGCTTCTGATAGTTATAAATTCAATGGTTGAGATGTATAACTTAATAATTGTTTAAACAAATCTTCCGAATGATAAACAAGTGCGCCATAAAAACATACAGGGTGTCCCATTTAAGTGTAGACTCAGACCCAGAAAAGAGTATGTGCTATGATAACCTCCGTGCTGATTTAAGAATAAGTACCATCGACGCCCTGTATATTTTAGCCTAATGTGTTTTAACGCACCTTATGGATGTATGATTTTGAGACAAAAAAAATGATAAACTATTTTATTTGTTCATAAAGAAAATAAAATACCTTCTATGCAGGCTTGGTTGCCCATGATCGTCTTTAATTCGGTTATTGAAAGGGCGGTGACGTTGGACGACAGCGAGAGGCATAACATCAACAAAAAAAAAGTCTTCATGTCTGAAATTAATACATACTCAAGTAAATAAAAATTAAACACATTGTACTTCCCTTAGTAAAAAAAACACATAAAAAAATTGAATTTAAACAAAAAATACCTGCCTTACTCCTCAGCTAATCTTAGTAGTACGTGTAACTGTACCAACTAAAGTTTCACTAATTGACCCTATCCAGCATGTAGCGTACTTTGCGGAATTCTGTTTGTAAATGAATAAATGGAATTACTAGATTAGATAAGTATAAGGAAAAATGAAGAACCTTTATTTATTTAAAATGATAAACAAAATCACCTCATAAAAGAGCATTCAATGGATAAGGTAATCAATCAGTTTCATACAATTATGCTATAGAAACTCTGGAACTGTTTATAATGCGGCATTAAAAATTCTGCTTAGAATATGAACCCAAATGATTTTAGCGCTACAGTTTTGAACTACTTTTAGGGGAATTGTCCACCCTCGAATGTTTTGCAATAGGTAGCCTATACCTTGAACGCGTGGCTGATGGCCTTGAAATTTTATTGTCTTAATCTCCCTCCCAATGAATTATTTCCTGAGGTGCCGTTTCTGAAAGTAAAATGTGCATAATTTTTATATGTGACTGTCTCAGATTTTGCATACGCCTGCCTCTAGCGGCGTCAAGTAAAACTTTTGAAGATTTGGGGGGGGGGGGCGTACATCCTACTCTTCATAGAATTTCTACAAACTATACCTGTCCTCCGCAACTGATTCTCGAGATCAGTGGATGGTTGGAGGGGGGAGGGTATTAATAATTAGTGTAAACACCTCCTCTATCGCCTCAATGACAGTGGTTACTATACGCTGGGGTAAGCGGACAATATATTCATACTAATAACGGGCAAATTTGAGGCTCTACTACGCAGACTGATACAATCAGCTCTTTAGAGTAACTGAAGAATGGTGTAGCAAACATTCCTTGTTCATCAACCCGACAAAAATGGAGCTAGCTCTTGTCACAAGAAAAAACAAGTTGGAACGTACTCGATGCGTCGACCTAGAGGTTTTATTAGCAAACCCATTTTATGCTAGTTTTACTATGAAGGAAGCTCTTTGTCCTGAAATATAATCTGCATGCAAAGAATTGTCACACAAAGCTAATGCTGCCAACCCGAGCATTTTACGATGATTCCTTTGAGAGTTATACTTAAAAAACTTTTGCAGCCGACCAATCGAACGGCCGAAGTGAATATATAAGCGCTACTTTTTTCAAAAACGCGCTAAAAAGGTAGAGGGTGCGATGGGAGCAACTCCCTTCTGTGTCTGCCTCCACTGGCACTAGATCTTCATGTGAGAGACCAGGCCACGCTGGCATCCTTGCATCAGAGAAATAAGGGGTTGTTGAATAGCAGAGGTGCTGAGGTGGCCCATTCTCGTACTCCAGGCGAGGCGGTTAAGCGGTTTGCCTATCCTAGAAGAGCGATATTAGGGAGAAACTATCATATCTTTTGTGATGAGGATGAGGCATCCCAATCAGACATATTCACTGATGGATCTAAAACAATGGAAAGAACAGGCATTGGTATTTACTCCAAAGGACTGAACTTCCATATCACCCAACCACTAGGCAAACACAACAAAACTATCAGAATCTCCAGAACAGCAGGGGGGGTCACTGTAAAATGACCTCTAGGTTGGTTTCCGAATCTCACCATGCATTGAGCTCGCATGGATCAAAGGGCATGCTGGAACGGAAGATAACAGAAAGCCAGACTGGCCTCTTATGGTCCAGAGCCGGCTCTTCCACTTACAGTTGCAACGACACCCAAACGGAGCACATGGCTAGGTGGAACATTATGTTAAATTGTCACCATGCGAGAGAAGCCTTCAAAGGACCATCTCGTAGCCTGGCGCGTTTTTGCACAGAGCTATCAAGAAAAAACTTGAGGTTAGTCATGGGCATACTTTCTGGGCACTGCAAACTAAAGAAACCCATGCGGTAGAGTCTGTAGAGGATGTTACACAGACTTCGTGAATGTCCTGCTCTAGTACAACTGAGACAATCCACGTTGGCGTATCCTGGCCGGACATGGCTACAATTAGAGCCACCTCCCCTTCAAGCATCCTTAGGTGCACCTCAGGTGTGTGATGGCTTGGGTGACGTTGAGCGGTCGGACGACTAGTCAGAGAGGGCCCGAATTTGAGGCGTATGTACGTGTGGACCCTGTCCACCCTCCTATTGTAATCCAGAATCGAGCTATCTTCTTAAAATGAAACACAGGATGTTTTATTTAACCGCTTAAGTGTTACAACCCGAGTATATTCGGGTTTGTACTTTTGTCAAGATTTAACCCGAGTTAAACTGGTCGCTTTATCGTTCCACATTATTTTTAGTGTTGGCCCGAATTGAGATGTCTAAAGTAATGCTATTTATGCATATGTACGAGTTAACACGTATACTTGTCTCAAGCGGATCGCGATTCAATGATCATTATAAGAAAACTTTGTAACATTTTTCTGTATTGAAGTTGAGAACTTTTTGATTTTCTCCCGTATCTTCTGTTTTAAGAATAAGTATACGTGATCAGGTAACAAGGTTATCGGGCCTAACCCAATTTTTTTATTATTAGAACAGCCTGTATAAAATAGCATATTAAATTCACTTTTCAAAAATTCAACACACCTGATATTCCAAAAAGACTCAAGTGATTAGACAAATTAAAGATTCAAAAAGATTAAAAAAATTAAACAAACGGTTCAAATAATTAAAAAAAAGTACGAATAGAATTGAGGAAGTTGGAATTTTTGAATGCGGGCGAGAAACATATAAAAAAATTTACATCAGAATGGGCAAGTGATCACAGAAATCGACGCCCAAAAAAAATACTTTCAGATTTTTTATTTATTTTTAAATCTTTCACGAGTCTTTTTGAATCAATATTGACTTTTTTAGTGTATTCTTAAAAATAGAACTTAATAATATGCTATATTTTCAGAATAAAATATATGGTAGTTCTATTTAAAAAAATTTGGTTGGGTTCGATAACCTTTTTACCTAACCCTGTATACTGATGCCAAAAACGGCAGATTATTTTACAATCATTATAAAGAAACCTTTGTAATAAACATTTTTCTGTATCTCTATTACCCTCATTCTGGAATTCAAAATTTTTTAATTTTCCCCCGTATGTCTTAAGGGAGCAAATATTTTGATTTTAGTATTTTATGTTTGACCCAGAGCGCATGAAGTTGATATTTTAGCTCAATACAAATGAAGAATTTCAAGATGGCCATGTGGCAGATACAATTTTTTGGAACGTACCTGATTCGTTTCAGTTATTTCGGTGTAAGGTGGACCAAACCGCACATTTCACAAATAACTGAAAATTTTTGATTTCCGAACACATGCATGTTTTCTAGAACGTCTATTCCCTACTGCAAAGCCGCTTTATTGTTTACTGAAGAACAAATATATGTATTAAAAAAATTAATCACAACCTGTAATTGTGTGGCAATTAATTACTAAATTAATGAAAATACAACGTGATAATTAATTAATTTATTTATTATCCCTCTCTTGTTCTGGGCCCTCAACAGGCTTGCGCCCAATTA
The DNA here is from genome assembly GCF_008802855.1 of Photinus pyralis. Classification (NCBI taxonomy): domain Eukaryota; kingdom Metazoa; phylum Arthropoda; class Insecta; order Coleoptera; family Lampyridae; genus Photinus; species Photinus pyralis. Next base: position 11,713,652 of record NW_022170509.1, on the reverse strand, counting down.
CATTCATTCATTCATTTCATTCATTTTATTTATTGTGCTAAGTAATTACATAGTAATTTTTGCACTCGTCTTACATCTTGGATGTAATGGTTGAACTACGCAACTTACGGGCTTGTACAATTTTACAACTTATTCCGCCTGGATGTAATTACTACAAACCAATTATATCAAGTCCAACACTGACCCTTCTAGTTGATAGCGTTGGGCAAAAAAATCGATTAATCGATTATAATCAAACGATAATCGATAATCGGATTTGATTATCCTATTAAATTAATCTATTAATCGATTATTTGATTAATCGATTATTTGATTAATCTATTATTTGATTAATCGATTATTTGATTAATCGATTATTTGATTAATCGGTTATTTGATTAATCGATTGTTTGATTAATCGATTATTTGATTAATCGATTGTTTGATTAATTAATCAGTTTACGCAAAAAGGAGCACTCACAGCTCACAAGTATTATTTTATTTTATAGCGGATGTTAAAACGTCACTTTAAGCAGCTAAAATGAATTAAGATTGTATCATCAAAACTAAAGCACACCTCATCGGAGAGTAAGCTGCCTAATCATTTATTTTTATTTATTTATTTTTATTTTTGACCTTCATTTTCAAATGGACAGGGTTTCAGCCAAGGCTGTTCTACCAACCAACCCACTATGCATTTGCAAATATCCATGCCCGAACCCGGATTCGAACCAGGGACACTTTGTTGATTATTGATTAATCGATCTGCCTAGTAATGAACGATTTGATGAAAAGAGTAATGGAATTATTTTTTATTTTTATTATTAAATAATTAACGTATTAATGCATACAAACAGATATTTATCACTCCTTGTACGTGACAATCGACTTTTGATTAAACGATTAGGTGATTAATCGATTATTTGATTAATCGATGATTTGATTAATCGATGATTTGATTAATCGATTATTTGATTAATCGATTATTTGATTAAACGATTATTTGATTAATCGATTATTTGATTAATCGATTAATCAGTGTAATCGATTATTTTTCATAATCGATTATCGATTATTCAAACCCGTAATCGCCCAGCCCTACTAGTTGAATATCAGTGAATATGAAACTAATTGTAAGCAGGATTGATGGTGAACGTCTGTTTTTCAGTCGGAGTCCGGATTCTTCACACGTTTAACGAATCCTTTACAGAGACCGGTGGTTTGGTCAGATTTCTACTTTTACAGTTACAGATTAAGATTCAAATCGTTTTACAGGATTGAAATGGATTTGATTGAAGCATCTCTCTGTGAATCCAGTCACTACAGAGGATTCGGATCTGTGATTCGAATCCTTTATTGGAAGATTTGTCCCAGCTGTGTCATCAATAAACAATTATCAGTAGGTAGGTTGATTGTTGATGATTACGGCTTTGTTGTTAAAACTACATACTTTTGGTGCCAAGATCTGAACCTCGCACCCGCAAATTTAAAAATAAATTTCAACATTTCTGTTATTAGTAGCACTAGCCATGACTTTTGTTGTTTTATGAATTGCTACTAATAACAGAAATGTTGAAATTTATTTTTAAATTTGCGGGTATACCAAACGCTTAATAAAACATGCACCTTTTAATTCTGAACAATTTTAAACTCGACAATTTTTTCTGTAAAATGTACAGGAGGGCAGGATATCGCATAAAACTAATTTCTGATGTTAAATCCCTATGTAGGTACTTACCGTGCACCACCCGGTATATTGAAGCCTAGCTATTTTATTCCTTTGACCAATGGAAAACAGTTGACAAATCTACCTATTCCTCTCAAAGTAAGGAAAAACGTGTTAATGTTTAGCTCCAGTCCTGTTTTACGTAGAATGATAATAAAAAATATTATTTATTCCGACAAACAAGATCATGTGTCAAATTTTCTAATTACCCCACAGTATGATTCCACACATGCCCAGAGAAACAAAGCAATATCTGTCAATCGGTAGGGCAAAAAGCATAATTGGGAAGTTGCTCCGCTTTAATATAGAAGGTCCCTGGTTCGAATTTGTTTGGTGAGGCCCTGCCACCTTAAAACCTGGTGTATACAATAACAAAATAAAAACTTGCAAATTTTGGTGCAAACGATCATATAAATGGAAATATTATTGGTAGATTAATTGTGAACTAGATCACAATTGAATTACACAACTGCCAGAGAAATAAATATATACCGTAAAGTTCTTAGGCCCTATTTTCTATAATAAAACTACTAATTACGCTAGGTACATTAAGATTTTAATATAAATTAAACGAAAGCAACGATACCTTTGTTTATATTTACATACAGTTAGCTAATGCACTGGAAAGGAAATGCAAACTCGTTGGCATCGTAAGTTCTTATCAACCCAGGAGAATCAAATTATCATTTTTTATCCAAAAGAGGGCCGCAATCTGGGTCAGAAGTAATGTCGGTCAGCTACCCCAACTGCACAAATTCCCCAGTGATTTGGTTCAATTTTGCTTCAACATTAGCACATGACTTATCAGTTATCAGTGTTGAGGTATGCAAGAGACATTACTTTTGGTGCTGACCGTACATAACACAAGTGACCCCCTGTTATGCACCATCATTATTAGAGACATTCCCAATTTCAATGAATCTATCTTAATTTGTAACAGCTTGTTTAGGTCATTCCTGTAAACTGTTTACATATTTGCCAAAAATCGATAGCAAAAACACATCCCTAGAGCATTGGATTCCCTTAATCACTGTGACAACTCATATTATTTCCCGAGTGGTACAACACCCAACCATATGTACACTTTGTGCTATTTCTAAACAAGATAGATACACGAAATAATGTATTTAAATAAGTAAATACCTTGTCCGAATGATCATGCATTAGCTAACTTTAGAGTATATAACCAAAAGAGGATACTAACCTGAATGAGGCACCGGCACCGTCGGCGGTAGACTCATCAGCATAGGCTGTGTTCGTGCATTGGGTGGTGGACCCATTTGTGGCAGACCAATTCTGTAAATAAATAAATAACTCGCTATCTTACCAATTATGCGACAAATACTATGTAACAATAATAATGATAGGAAGGTACTGCGAAAAATGCACTAATCCAGACAATCTACTACATTGGCGGTGTTTACTTTAAGAGCTTTTGCATCCTCAGCCTTTGCAACTTGGGTCATAATTTAACTCTCACCTTGTGTTTCTTTGCATATTAGGGGGATGATGGTGTTCTGGGTGACGCATCATAATTTACGTCTTATTAAACCTAAAATAAATGATTTATTACATTCGACGCTTACTTGTTTTTAACTAATTATAAGGGATTATTGGAACCTAAACCGGTAGAAACGCAATAACAAAATATACCTGCTAGTCAATGAATCACTAGTTTAAATTTATGATTAAACACCGTTATAGTTTTTTTTTAATTTAAATTAATTGCGAAACACCACTACTAAATCTCTTAAATACGTTGGCAAACAGTAAAGAAAAATCAGTAACTAACATGCGGCCATGTTATTCAAAGCCCCGATAAAACTCGACCGTAATTATTTGTCTATAAGAAAATGAGCGCCTTTGCTCTAGTGTGAATCGGTCTTCCAGTGGCGTAGCTTCAATACGGGATGGATTCTCATTTTTGTCGAGCCTGGTAAAAGTAAATATTTAAATTTATTAGGTAGATAGGTAATAATAGGTAGTAAACAAACCTTTAAGGACGAAAGATCAAATCAACCACACCAGAGCAAACTATTACAAAATGATCCTCAATCCACATCTATTGAAGTTGAGAACGTTGTCAGGCTGTCATAATCAATGCCCATGCATAAAACTCTCACTTTATCGCAAGGAATATTTGATTCCTCTTAAATACCTCTCCTATTTCCCAATTCAGCACTCATAATAGCTAGAATTGTGGACGGGGAAACAAATTTAGACATCGAGATATCGTACTTCTGGACGCAACAGTGGGCGTACAACTGTCGTCGATTGTAAAAGTTTTGCAAGCTGGATTTACAGGAGGAATATTATACTTCTTTTATCTCATTTTCAGCTTTTGCCCACGACAATTCGTGCGGCCATAATTACCCGCTATCTGCCCGTTTCCGTGGGAATTTTGGGAAATGCTAGTCTGGGAGTGCATCTGCAATCTAAAGAAATTATAGCAACTGATGACAGCCATATTACACACATATGGCGGGTGCCAGGACATTCGGATAGTGCAGACAACATATGTAAGACAGATGAACTGGCCAAACAAGGAGACATCAAGTGCTGGAGCTGGAGCCTTCTGTGGACTGCACCAAAGCCACGTAAAAGAAGCCCTACACCAGTGGGAGGAGATGAACAGGATTCATCACTGGTAGAGGGTACCATATAGGACAAATTATTCGTCAAGGTCACGTTATTAGGAAAGACCTACGGTCCATTACAATATATTAAGGCTGTTGACAGGCCAATATACCGCTTTAATAAGATTGCTCCAGCGGTAGAGGCCATCATACAGACATTGTGGACAGGATGAGACAGCTCAAACACATTTTATGCGGATGCGGGAGGCTGCTGCCGGGCAAAGATTAAAAAGTTGAAACCGCACGAGATGGGGGAACTAAACCTCAGAGAGCAGTAATTAGCTTTTTCAATCGGCTAAAACTATTCTAAAACGATAGTAAGAGCAGCACAAATAAATACTCAATAAATTATGTTAGTTCCCAAAAATCAATGCAAAAAGATTATTACGCCAAATACACACACAACCTTCCAGGTTCAGGCAATTTCCAGATCTCTATATAAAACCTTTCCAGCGAGCATTCAATCACTTTCGTAGGACTTTTTGGTTTTTTTCTAAACGCGAGAACGCTTTCTAGAACCTTTTTTCCAGGGCTTTCCGTGTTGTTTTCGAGAGCCTTACTATGTTAAAGCTTTCAAGGCTTATTTGATGATGGTTCTAGAGGGAGTGCACAGGTCATTTATAAAGCGGGGTCTGAATGCATTTTGTATTTTCTATATTAAATTCATTGTTAAATGTATTTTAATAACTACCTTTTCCAGAGGCAGACTGTAAATTGCTGTGGTGATCAAAGTCGAGAAGTTGCCGGGATCTCTTATAATGTCAGGAAGTCAATTCCCACATAGATCTGTAAATCCTCAGGCCTTTCGATTCCCAGATATAAACATATAAGTTTGCAGATAGTTTTGTTTCTGCAAAGAAAAATGTACCTACCTACTTGGTTTGCTGATGACCTCTACCCTCCTAGCTGTTTACAGCGAAAATAAATAAGATCTGAAAGTAGTAATTAAACAAGTAGGAGATGGGGAAAAGTAATTATGGTTTAGCTCGAATCAGAAAAATATTAATGGTAATGAGAATTGGAGAGGGGGAAGAAGTGCAAGTGTATATATGAACGATGAAATGGTGGAACAGGTAGAGAAAGTTGTAAATATCTAGGAAATATCGCAGGAGAAGCTGGGAAGAAATAAAGACGCGCATTGGAATCGCAAAAGCATTTGTCAGGAAAAGTAGAAACTGATGCGTAGCAAGTTGGACATGAATCTAAGGAAAAGAATAACGTGCTTTGATGAAGTGTTATTCTGTATGGTTGTGAAACATGGACAATTTTAAACAAGATAAGAAATGAGGCTATGGAAATGTGGAGAAGAATGCTTGGAGCAGGACAGGACGCGATTACGGACGAACAGGTACTAGAAAGAATAGAAGGAAGATCTTTGTATAACACAATCCTGAGAAGGAAAAGAATGTGGCTTGGTCATGTGGTAAGAGGGGATAGTTTACCAAAAGGCATGATTGAAGGAGCTGTGGAGAGTACAAGGAAAAGAGATGAAGATGGTAGACAATCTGAAAGAAGAGGATATGAAACGAGAGGCAATGGATAGAGAAAGGAAGAAAACTAAAACCTGCTGCTTATAGCAGAAAACTATAACAAAAGGTAGTAAAGCATTAAAAAACACAAAGTAGTGCTACTTCCCCCACTCAATTGTTTCTCTACTTTGCCAGGCTAAATATTTCTATACCTCCACCCCCATATGTCAATTTCAAAGTAATAAAGTTGTTTCACAAGTTTTTATTATCTAAATGGATCGCTAATTGAGATACATGTTCCATATTCACACATCAAGCAAATTTTAATAAAGTCTATAAAGTCAGTCAGAGCGAAGGCACTGGCATTTTATAAAATAACTACTACAATCAGAGTTGATTAAATTGTAGGTAAATACGCAGTACAGCAAATAAAGATATAAAGGTGTTAACTTAATTCTAGAAGAATTTGGTTTCAGTTCGACTACCGTATGATTAGATACACTTTCAGTTGATATTCACACATTAAGCAAATTTTAAAAGAATCTATAAAATCAGTCACATGAAGGCACTGGCAATTTATAATCGCAGTCAGCTGTCAGAGTCAATTAAATCGTAAATGTACAGTACAGCAAATAAAGATAAAGGTAATAATGAAAATCTTAAATTAACTTAATTAATCAGTTCAACTACCACAAAGAAGTAGAAAATCCACCTGGTGGTACACGAACTCGATTGGGAATCGTGGGCATCCCCGCTGGTAACTCAGAACTATTTTCCTCATTTTTATCATCACAATCTGCTTTAACATCGTTACGATTATCCTTTACCTCCTTGTTTTGCGAGTCATAATCGAAGCATGCGCTTATAGAGCTTTTGTCCTGTTGTCTTACACAAATTCTAGGATTAGAATTCCCGCTGCTACCGAAAATGTCTGAATGAGAACCGCCAGGTGGTCTCAGTACACGACTTGAACTTTTACCCTCGATTCCAACATTAACGTTCGTTGAAGTCATTCTAATAAACAAAAAAAATTATTGATCAGTTCAATTCAAACAAATTGACCATTAACTTCTAAAAGGCGTTTTGATGAAGGCAAAAGGTGACTATAAATACTTACTTGAGGTTAGTTATGAAGTAAACAACTACGTTAAATTACAGCGGGTTTTACGGAATTGTTTAACAAAAAGGCGTGTTTATTTAACAAAAGTAAAACGAAACCAAAACTAGACGTATGCACTGGTGGTTGTGGTAGAATAGAATTCGTTTCACTAACGACAATTTTTGATTGGCCAATAGGGACAGGCCAACGCTGTGACGATAGTGATACGAGTTGCAACCACGCAGTTCGGATTTTTGTGACGTTTCATTGGTTGAACGACCTCATTGTATCAGAGTGGGAAGTTTGAATTACACATGCTAGTGAGTCATACCAGTTTGAATGATAGGTTCATGTAACGTTTTTTTTTAAATAAATAACAAAAAAAATAAAGTCTGGATATGAGGACCCAGTAATTTCCGAATATAATCAGTTATTATTATATTACAAAAGTCTCAAATTCTAAAAACTAATTACTTGGTGTTACAAATTCGCTAAATTGATAGCATTGAACAATCCATTGGCTTCTCCTTGAAACACTTGAAGGTTCCATAAGGTGTACATTACACACGTTCCTCGAAAAAAATGTTTATAGAAATAAAATACAGGCCTTCCTATAAGTTTGAAATATGTGTGACACACTTTTGCGGAATTCTCTATTGATACCTAATGACACGTGAGACACGTCTCCTCACAAAAATTAACATCAAATCATTGTAGTCTGCAATGAGATGACAGGAGTGTTCTGGGAATGGGTTTGGTATGCTGCATTACTCATTCCCACAACAGCGTGGCGACGTGGCGTGCAATGATCAATTATTTTAAACACGATTATTGCAGTTGGTTACAGCCACTGACAGAATTAATGGTCTTCGGAATCCTCAACTGTAAGAAGAAAATTCGATCGAAACTTTAAGAACACGATAAAATGACTGTTCTTCCACAGTTAGAAACGAAAATGAATAAAAAATGAAACCATCAATGCTGTAGGACCATTAATGTTGGCAGTGACCGTACATCATTATGGATTTTCTTAATTGATGTTAGAAAATCTGTTACAAAATCGGATTTCTTCTTCAATGATATAACATTAGAATGCATTCTTTGACGAAACCATGTGGGTACACAATGTCCCTCTATTTTTCCGTGACTAACTTTCAACGGTGCCAAATCGGGACGGTTTTAGTAACCACAAAGACGGAAGGTCTTATCAAAATTTGACTCAATGGAGGTCCACTCAGGGGAGTATTTCCGCATAGACTGATATGCGTGACGAATATAAAACGATCTCCTTGCTTGCTGGTTTCGAAAGGAAGAATATTTACTGCATTCCATTGGTGAAAAGGAATAGAGCTCTTGAGCACTATATATGCTTTGTTGCAAGTTCTGCATAGTCTTTGTGGCGTGTTAGGTTGACAGTTGTGGCAATAGATCATAATTAAAAAAATACTCAAAACCGTTGAGGTTGAAGGGACAATCTGAACGCGCAAGTTATTGTAAAATTTAACCACTTGCAACCTCCCCTCCCCCTTATTCGCAAAATCGTGAACGGAAAGGAGAATGTGTATTAGCGCGCGGCTAAATCTCTTACGCACATATCACTTAAAGGTCAATTTCGTAGCCTATAATAATTTACGGAATGGTTATGGAATGGATATGGTATGGAAACGTTATGTATAGTGAGAATCAACCTTTAAGGTCCTACAAAGTAGAAAGCGGAACTGTTTTTGGCAACGGGCGCATTCCCGGGTGATGAGAATGAGCCAACAGAGCCAAAGTGAATGATCAAATGTGACACCCTAGTTAATCTTAATGCATGGAATAATAAGATGCTAGCAGCTTCTGAAACAGTTGTTGCTCTCATCTAATGCTGCATCGTGTGTACAGCCACCCCCCCCCCCTTGCTGCCGGGGTTAAACGTCGCCGTCTTGGACATGGTCTTTGATAGGCCATGACGAGAAACCAAGTTGACTTTCATCACGTCTTTGGAACTTGGAGGTATGGGGGGATTTTAGTCTTAAACGCCCGAATCAAAAGGAGACATTCTCAACAAAAAAAAAACGTAAGCCAAAGATGAAACTACTGATACCGAAAGGCTCAATGAGGAGGACAGATCTGGTTACTATAATACGCGAACTGAATACCAGGGAAGCTCCAGTCTAAATACCTAACTCCCCTTCCTACGGTATGGAGCCCCAACGTAGGTGACACAAAAAACATAATGAAGACAGGTGCACCGGACTTCAATGGAAACAGAGGCAGAAATTGCCTGTTGTCCTTGGACGAAACACTTTCTGTGCTGGATCAGCCAATATCGCGAGGCTCCAGCTCTGACTGCAGAGCAAGCCTAAGAAGCCACTGAAGGGACCAGAGAAAAGGCCCCGCTCTCATGGATCCACCCCCACGAATGAATAAATGAATATAGACGACGTTGGCAAAAAAATAAAAGAGCACGGGTCCCGTGAGACTCACACCCGTAACCAGGGTGATGTAGCAGAGATGGTAGGCATTTTTCAAGGCGGAGACCACCAAATTATGACCCAAAAATAAAAACTACAAATAAATGTTTTAAGTATTTTTGTAATACATAAATCCTTTTGAAGATGGTTGGTTATTAATGAGCTCCTAAAGCGGGTTCATGATTTTGAACTTTCTGTCCGTTCGTCCGTTCGTCCCTCTGTGTACATCTCGCGAACTGTTTCAAATTTTCCAATTCTGTTTTTAGTATTATGTTTATCATACCTCAATGACAATTTTTAGTGACCCAAGAGCTCGTTTGCTATATTTGTTACAAGTTTATTGTTCAATAAGATCAGTAAATGATCTAGATTTTTACATAACGATTCGTCCATTGTGAGGACTACAATTTTTGTGGTACTTAAATCATTTTTGTTTCCTTGTTTAATATTGCTTACAGGTGTGACCGGTCACTTTTTTAGTGCACATAAAAGGTGTAGCTCCTTCCCGTTTCAAAAATTTTGAAAATAAAAACTCACTTTTACATAACGATGCGTCTATTGCGAGAGCTGTAATTTATTCTTGTACATCGAACAGCTTTCTTTCCTTGTTTGATTTTGTTTATAGGACCCCAAGCCACCCTACAGTGTTTCAAAAATTCCAATTTAAGAAAAAATAAAACTCACTTGACATAATAATCCGTTTATTGTGAGGGCTGTAATTTTTGTGGTATTTTTGCTCCTGCGTGACTAATTTTTGTTTTTTTTCTAAGGGTGATATTAACCACCTTCTGCAAGACGCGCGTTTTCAAGGGGTAGTCGAATTTGACCTTTGTGCCCTAAGTGTCTTAGAGCTCGAATCGCGGTCTCCCTTTCTCGTGTCGCCAATAGAAGCTCGAGCTACCAGCGAGAAGTGCCCCAAAAATTGAGTACTATTTTGTGGAGGGTTTTTAGAGAAATCCACCAAGATGCGCATTGAGAGTGAACGGGACGTAGGTGGGTACCGACATCTTACTGATGGTATTAATGGTGGAGTCAAAATTGGCTAATAAATTAATGATCCACCACACAAAAATGCGCTGAAGTCCCTTCGATCTCACACGAGGACTTTGATGATTTCTTAAATTCTACTTTATAGCACTATTTTTAACAACTAATAAAAAATTGCATCTCTTGCAAATGATAGGGGAATTGCCAGGAACATAACAAATAATAAATTATCAACTTTGCACGCATTTTTCTCAGTAGGTACTGCAGAGGGTTGCTGGCATTCGCTGTTTTCCAATTTCACATTACAGCACCTTTACTAACAAGGAAAGAAAAATTCTATCCTCCAGGGGCATAATAATTAAGAATAAATTATTAATGCACACTTTAGCGGGCGGCGCTAAATAAAATGCTGTTGTATTGCCAAAGTGCACGCGGCGAGCGCCGTCGTCGGAGTGAGCGCAGATGCGGGTCTTCTGGCTGGTGGAACGCGGAGTGAGGTCGAGATGGCGAACTGGTTCTGCAGGAGGAGAACTGGTTGTTTCTTGAAGCACTGTCGAAGTAGGAATTGCTTTGCAGAGTTTTGTTGGTAAAGTTGCTATGTACGCTAAGTTTCGTTGGGGAAAGTTATTACTGGGTTCAAGGTTCTAGGAAAACAAATCCCTAACAACTCTCTGAATTTTAGAAGACGATATGGTAACTGTGGTAGTTAATCAATGAAATGGTGACGTCACTGCGTAAATAGGCATTGAAACCGTGCCGTCATTATCGACCAATAATAAAAGCCGCCACTGCTTTAATTATCTGTACTCTTTGGTTTTTATGTCGGTGTCCTTGATTCGCAGTATGGCCATGGTAACTAAATGGGGTCCTCATTAATGCTCATATTGGTATCACTGCCAGCATAATATAAATGACAGCTATATACTCAAACTTATTTTTGATGATTATTTTGGCAACGTTTTGATACGATATCAACTGTCCAACGTGCTTATGTGTAAAATAGCATATTTTCATAGCTGAATTTTTGTATTGAGTGCTTTGTGATGTTGCTTTTAGTGGCAGTTTAAAAATAAATTGTGATATTTATGTTCTTGCACACCATACTTATAGGAACCAGAAGGAAGGAGTTAAAATTATAATAATGCCCTTATTTGGAAAGAAAGATCCAGAGAAGAAGAGTAAAAAGGAGTCCAAAGATGCAGAGAAACCTCAATGTGTAGAGGACAAATACACATTGAAGGACTTGCTAGGAACGTATGTTTTGTTTACTTATTCACTGGTCGCTCTCTCCATGTAATATTCTCTTTAGGGGTGCCTTTTCGGTTGTAAGGCTAGGTGAAAGTAAAGAGCAGCATGGCCAATTGTACGCTATTAAAATTATAGATAAGAAGGCTCTGAAGGGTAAAGAAGATTCTTTAGAGAACGAAATTAAGGTTTTACGGAAGTAAGATGACCATCACTTTAGTATACCATTTATAATTGTATTTGCTTACATTACAGATTAACTCATCATAATATCGTGCAGCTTTTAGAGACTTATGAGGACAAATCTAAAGTTTACTTAGTAATGGAATTGTAAGTGAGCTTCTTACTAGGGGCGGTCCACAAAACATATGAAATTATCAAGTCCTACCTTGCAGGATTTCTCGTTGCAATAACTATAACTGACTTCCTAGCTATTGAATTTTGACATGCACTGTCCGGTTGATTTTAATATCAATCCTTTCTTTCTAGTATTTCCATTTGTTTGTTACTCTTGTTATATGTTGAAATGATATACCTGTTATCAAGCCTTTTACATAATGAGTTTAAAATGTATAGAAAAGTAGCTATTTATATGTGAATGATGAAGTTTGATGGCTACGGACAATGCCCTCTGTCAGAAACAAAAACCCAAGATACAAGTTGTTAACCCAATTGACATTGTATTAGTTTTCTTGATACTTTAAATGTTGGAAAATTGAGTAATATTCTTGTAAAGTACAGTCCTGATTAAATAGTTTCAATAGCAAAGTAAAAATCTATCACCCTCATAATTCGTTAGCAAAAACAAATATTTTTTTCCAAATAATACGAAGGATCAAAATGTTTCATGTCGGAGAAATGTACCCACAAATTCAAAAATTTTATTTAGATTTTTCCAGCAGCCAGTGGCAGCTCCTGCCATTTCAAGTTGGGGTCATGGGGATACCAACTAAACACTGATTTGTTGTCTCTTAATTTAAAGAAAACTTATTTTGTGTATTTTTCATTAATAAATCGCCAAGTTCCTCTCAATAACGTTTTGATTCATTCATTTAGTTGTTTAAATCAAAACTACTTAAATTGTGTATGTGATCACAACATAATGGCAGCTTCTGAGGTTAAGTACTTAGGTATCCTAATTGACTGTAACTTACGATGGAAAGCCCATGTGGACAATGTAACTAAACGAATAAGATTGTTAACGTACAAAATTAAATTACTTAAACCAATATTACCTGACAATTTATTAAATATGGTATATTACGCTACAGTACAGTCGGTTATTATTATGTACGGCATTTTAGGATGGGGTGCAGTAGCAGATTGTTATTTGCATCAATTAGAAATTTTACAGAAACGGATGATTAAAATACTTATGGGTAAAGACTATCGTTACCCTACCAATTTTCTGTTCGCTGAATCGGGATTATTAACGATTCGACAATTGTACCTATCTGCAAAAGAATGCTACTTTTACTTTTGAGCGCAAAGATACATATAAAGTGCTTTCCCATGAACATTATACTAGAAGCAACCAAAAAACGTTAATAATTCCTAAAACGAGTACTTCTCATGCCCATCATCATGCATTATACTTGGGTGTTAAGCTTTATAATAAAATGCCTATCTATTTAAAAAATTGCGAGACCCTACATGCGTTTAAGAAAAGGTTTAAGGATTGGATATTAGGTGTAGAATTGGATTTTTACTCCAAGCTATCGTGAATCTCTTTCTAGCCCTTATGTGGTTCTATATTTTTGTTTTGTTCTTTTTTTTTGTATTAGTGTACTTACATGTATATATACTCGATTACCCATCATGCACCAGCCTTGGCTTATGTGATTGTTGCCAATTTTTTCATTATATCAATAAATAATTATATTATGCTAAATAAATACAAAATACAAATACAAATTGCATTGTATATTCAGTTTTAATAACAAAAAACAAAAAATATTAGTAACAAAATTTACAATAATAAAAATGTCAAAAGTAATTTTCATTTTAAATGCCTGCGACATACACTACCTCAGATATAAAGCACGCTCTTGTGTGATATTCAAAAAAATAAACAAAGAAATCTTAAGAGACTTTTGGGGATGTATGAGTGAAATATTTGGGTTCATGTTTATGGCCTGTTTTCGTTTTGACTCCTCGACCACCATTATTTTGATTCTGACTTGTTTAATTGGGCTGTAAAATTTTATGTTTGCAGTATCACAATCTCCTATGTAGGTCATTTTAATAGGATTATTAAATTGATTTTGAGCAGGAAGGGGGAGAGCTAAATCCAATGGATCAGAAAAATGAGATGGATCTCCAGCTGGACATTTATTAACGATAATTTTGTGTTGCTGTCTGTTTTGTCTGTCTGTGTGCACGATAACTTTGTTTAAAGATGTCCAATCGCTTTGAAAATTTGTACACTTGTTCTTACAGATATAAAAAAGGTGGTTATTGTTTTTGGTAGTGGTTGTTGGTAAAACAAATGCTATCATTTATTTATGTCAACTATTTCTGTTATGGGTAGTCTGATTGGGTGGCATATGCACGACTGTTGTTATGTTTGACAAGAGTAACCAATTTGCTTGTTTAAGGAGGATTTGTACGAGGGGTATTAACCACTTTACAGAAAAGGGTATACTTTGTTTGTATTGTAGATATTGTTGGCAATATTTGATTATTTTTGCCGTATTTTCGTATGTACATGTATTTGCAATATTCATCATTATTGTATGGTTAATGGTATTGTATTTTCAGCGCTAGACATTTTCCAACGAAGTTGGGTGCGCTATTGCAGCCGCTTTCTCTGTCCGTTCGTCTGTCCAAGGCCTGAACTACTATAATTTTTGAATATATTCAGTTTGTTTTTTTAAAATTTGGTAGCTTATAGCTCTGGCTTCTCATAAAATCACGACGATTAATGTGCGCATGCCCAGAATGTTAACTTTCTTAGTTATTGAGACACTTCTCCGAAGTTCTTTGCAATTGAGCAAATGTACATTTTAATATTTTTTGGAAACCCAATTTGGTTCACATATTCTTAGACATAAAAGGAAGACCTGAAAAGCTTTTGGGCAGAACGCGCATGTGCAGGTGGTATCTGCTAGCCACACCAAATTTTTTACTGTGTACCAACAACATAACAGTCCAATATTGTTTTTCGTTCTGTTTACCAGTTAAATATGAAAATTTTGTTAGTTGACACATTTTGTTGTTCATCTTCTGGTTCTTGAATATTTTGGGTTTTCCATTTTTGCGAGGCCGTCAGTTTGAAGATGGAAGTATGTGCCTCATCAATACTTCCATGCTCAAAAAATCCAGATCGGATAAATTAACAGTTTCTCTTGCAATGCTTCCATATCCTCTTGTGGCCGTGAAACAACTATAAATCCACTTAAACAACTATGTTGCAATAATACAGATGACATAGGGGCCGTTTCCGATTGTGATTTAAAAAAAATTTTTAATTGTTGGATTTTTCTCTCCGCCTCCTAGTTTTCTTTAAAATTGTTTTTTAAATGTTTATAAAAGTTGGATACCATCCAATAAGATCTTTTGCTTACCTTCATAGTCAATTTGAAGTATGTAATGTTTCCATTACATAATTTATCTTTTGCTGTAGGTAAATGTGTATGCACCTCTCATTTATCTAAGTTTTTAAAAGTGATTTATCCTTATAATTTTGTTGCGGAGAAAAGGGCAATATTCTGAGATGACAGTTCTCCAAAAAACTACCATGAGGTGACTGAGGTTTATCGAGAAAGGGTTGTGGAGTATTTCTTTGTTGGGTGGTTTTAAACCCTTACCACGCGTTAAGTCTTCCTTTGGTTGAGCGGTTATTCCAGACCCCCCAGTGCTACGATCTTTGCAACTCTTTTTAGGAGAAGAGAACCTGATTCCTTCCCAAAAATTATCATGAGATTGCTGAAGGTGAAACTGTATTGTGTAAGGAATGGTTACTGAGGTACCCCCCAGTAGACGACAGTTTTATTGCCATCTCCAAAAAACCACGAGGTTACTGAGGCTTATAGAGAAATTTTTGGTATTGTGAGGGGTTTGTAATATTACAAATATTCATAATAGGTATTTACATATTTTTAAACACTATAGGGAAAGTGTACACCATATGTCTACCGAGTGGTTTACCTCTCGGATTTGTAGTTATAATTTTGGGTGGTTATCTCAAGAAATGGACAAAAGTTTTTAAATTGAAATTTAGTAGAGATGTTAATATTTAAATTCTACTTTTTTATTATATTGTCAAATATTCTGAGGCAGCTTTAGATTCCAAATGTATTAAAATTACACAGTCCTGCATATGAAACAAGCAAAAATGTAATGACACCACAATATTGAGGGTGCATAGGCTGATTAAACGCAAGGAAAACGTTACCAAATTTGCAAAAAGCTGTTTCGCACTACTTCTTTGTGTTTATACAAATATTTTTTACCATGCGCACTTCAAAGATTGTTACATTCACATTCAACTTTTTTAACCAGTTTTAGCACAGTGTACAAGTTCAGCTTGTGGATCGCCCCTCAGCTTCCCGCTTTTGTACTCTCGCTCATTATTTATTTGCTTAGGGTTACCGGAGGTGAGCTTTTCGATCGTATCGTCGAAAAAGGGTCGTATACCGAGAAGGACGCGTCCGGTCTGATTCGTCAAGTTTTGGAAGCCGTCGACTATATGCACGAGCAAGGTGTTGTACATCGCGACTTGAAACCCGAAAATTTACTATACTACAGTCCGGATGAGAACAGTAAAATTATGATTAGCGATTTTGGATTGTCCAAAATGGAAGACTCGGGTGTGATGGCGACGGCGTGCGGTACTCCAGGTTATGTTGGTACGTTAGAGGTTGTTTCGGATGTTCGATTTTAAGTGTTGTGGTTTAGCTCCCGAAGTACTCGCGCAGAAGCCTTACGGTAAAGCGGTCGATGTTTGGAGTATAGGTGTGATATCGTATATATTACTTTGTGGTTACCCTCCATTTTATGATGAAAATGACGCGAACCTTTTTGCGCAAATACTTAAGGGGGAATTCGAATTCGATTCGCCATACTGGGACGAAATTAGTGATTCAGCAAAGGATTTTATAAGACATTTGATGTGTGTTAATGTGGAAAAGCGCTATACTTGCCGACAAGCTTTAGGTCATCCATGGTAAGTCATTTTGTACTATGGACTCTTCTAATATGTTCAATTTTAGGATATCAGGAAATGCAGCTAGTAATAAAAATATTCATGGTACTGTTGCCGAACAGTTGAAAAAGAACTTTGCTAAATCACGTTGGAAAGTAAGTATTTTTGGAAAGAGAGATGTACGTTTTGAATATGCATTTAACCAGATTAAAACCAAGGCACTTTGTGTTAACCCCAAAGCCATTGAGGCCCAAAAGTGTTTGTGTTATACCTGTATCCATTCTTGCGTCGGTCAAGTTCTAACTATTAAGTGATTTTGTCATCGTCCCTCTATGACTGATCCATTAACTAGTTTTAACAATATCAGGATGGATTCTCATAGATTTAGTTCAGTCAATGAGATGGTCAAGCATAAAGCCGACTTATTTTTAACTTGCCAGTTTAATTCAAGACCTATTTTTGAAGAGAAATTTGTATTGGGAGATCATAATACGGAAGAACGAATTTAAATTATTGCATTTCTGAGATCCTGATTTCCGAAAGAGGGCATGTGAACCTCACACGTGTTTATCAATTTAAACCTTCTCGCATTTCTATAATGAAGATTAGCAGTTTCTAAAGAATATTTTATACCAGGAGACCATAAATACGAAAAAACTAGTTTGTCAATAAATCTGAACCCATTTTTTTTTTGTTTTTTTTTATTCTTTTGAATGGTTTCCCATTATAGAACATGTCAATGTTTGATCTACATTCTAACTTAACTAAGTATACTTTTTTTTTTAAATGTTTAATTAGATAGCTTAAACGGAAAGCTTAAGGTTGAAGAACTCGTTAAATGAATATAAAGGCAATGCGTGAAAGTATGATTTTATTCTTTTTTTTGTATATATTCATATCTTCTTCTTCAATTTTGTAATAATAATAATAATATTTATTAGACCATTAGACCATGTAACATGATATTGATCAAGTCAATGACAGAGGTTGTGTAAAATATCACATAACTAAATAATTTGAATAAAATATAACATAAGTACATAATTGTATTACTAACAATACCAAATGTAATTAAGTACCTACGCGAATCTGACAAATACTCTTCCACTGAATAGTAACACTGGGACAATAAAAAATGCATTACCTGAAACTTAAATTGTTTATGTCGGGTTTCAGACTTGAAACACTCTGGGAGTTTGTTAAAAAGTAATGAGCCCATATATCTCGGATTATTTTCTGACATACTTAGTCTATGCGCAGGAATGCAGAAATCCTTACCACGCCTTGTATTGTAACTGTGATTATAGTTATTAACAGAAAACTCCTTTGGATTTTCTTTCACAAACATCAGAATTTCTAGAATATATATAGCAGGAACAGTTAATAGTCCAAGTTGTCTAAATATATTTCTGCATGATGTTCTCTTCTTTACACCCACTATAGATCTCACTACTTGCTTTTGAATTAGGAAAATCCTATAAGTTAGATCTACCCCAAAATAGAATACCATATTTAACTTTGCTGTAGAAATGCGCATAGTAGAAACTTAACAGCACTTTTTCACTACTAAAAGATTTTAATTTAATATTGCATAGGCACTTGATGCTAAACTTTTGGATAAACTGTCTATATGGGTATTCCATTTCAAATTACTATCAAGATAGATGCCTAAGAATTTGGTACATTTCTCCTGAGGAATTGATTTCGTGCTTGTTTTAACTAACAGAGATTCCTTCCTTATGATCTCACGCAGATTGAAATTTATAATTAATGATTTACTAGCATTGAGAACTAACTTATTACTATTGATCCATTGAACGACACTATTTACTGAAGACTGTGCGTTCTCGACTACCTCACTCCCCAGAAAAAAGATAACTAGTGTCATCCGCAAACATAACAATATTAATTGTATTTAAATGTATTTAAGCGACTGTAACTTTGAGAAGAAATGCTTGTATCAAGGGATCATAATGAGTGGAATTGTTCACTGTTCTGCATTTCTGTGATCTTTATACCTACAGTGATATTTAAAGGAAGCATTCGATGCGATAATGATATCATTGTAAAAGGAAACTGGCAGTACTTTATAGGTGAAAGGTGCAGTCATTGATAGAAGTAATGATCATGGAATAGGTAAACCCTGCAGCATAAGCAAACATTTGACCGTCAATACCTTTTAACCTTTTTTGTAAACGTTTCTATGATCCTTTTGCAACAATTGGAACAAAGATATTTATATCAAGAGAACATAATGCAACGTAAATATTTTTAAATACCTTTGCGTTTCTATGATCCTGAAGTAATCATTGTGGTAGTTAAATGTTGTGGTATGTCTGTGGCCCTGGTACAATAATCATTTATGCGAAAAAACGTTTTTTTTTCTCTTAATAATCGTCAAACATTTTTCTATTCATAAGATACTGTTTTAAAAAAAAAAGAAGAAAGTATCAGGACAACATGGTAAGCGTTTAAAGAATAAGATTTTAATTTCCCGCCTGCCAGGGGGGAAAGAGCCCTCAGCTTAGTCTGCCCTATATTATTGGAGCGTTAAACCGCAATCGCCTGGCTCGCTCAACGGGTGGAGCTCAGCCACAGAAGGGCCAGCCCTTGAAAACCAGTTACCATTACAAACGTCAATAGTAGATGTAAGTACAGGCTGCGTGCTACAGCATGGCGAGAGATTTAGATGCGCGCTTTACTTGAACGTTTCCAGTGCCGTTGTCATGATAAAGCACTATAATATAGTAAGATATGCTCAACTGAATGCCACTGAAGTAGGAAACTCAATGGACAAGTTTTCACGGAAGTTAGTAATGTCTTATTCGGTCTGCGCCGTTATTCGCCATGCTATAGCGCGCGGCCTGTACATTGCTGGTCGCGACATTTGGCAATGGTGCAAACAGCGCCATATTTGGTTGTTCGAATTTTTTTTTTCTGGAAATTTTATGCTTTAACAATAATAATAATACTATAATTGACGGACAGTCTCCATTATAAAAATGACGTTCCATTTCTCTCCGGAACTTCTAATGTGTAATGTGTACTAAACATAACAGAATGAATTTAGCAATCAGCTCTTATATACAGGGTGAATTTTTTGTTTTTTTTTTGTTAAATATGGCGGTCTTCTTGGAAACTAGGTAGGATAGAGAGGCGATTAAATAGGAAAAGAATTTACTAACCGTTTTCAATGCATGCATAGAGTTTATTGGTACGAGTCAGAGTTTTTTTAAATTATTTTTTGTACTTATCAGTGGCAAACACAATTTTCAATTTTTTAAAAATGTTTATTTTGAAATGGTTTTGTAATTAATCGTTGATTTCAGCAAGCATATCATGCAACAACGGTTATCCGTCAAATGCAACGAATGGCTCTCAATAGCGGTGGTAGTGGGTGCCGTAGTCCCATATCTCAACGTAGCATGTCAAGTATGTCCGGCGGTGAGGCCTGCGGTAGTGTAAATGGATCCCAAGATAAGTAATTTAATTTTGAATATCTCCATTTAGCAACCATTTAAGAACAAATTGTTATTTTTTTAGAATGAGTTACGTTAGCTTTTATTTGCTTAATAATTTGAAAATTTTGTGACCAAAACGTTGCTACGATGATTGTATCATTTGACTCATTCTAAAAACGCATTTTCTTTTAAAGATTTGGTCTGTTTGGACCATCGCTCACGTAAAAAGACTTCCATACTGAAAACATGTGATTTATATATCATACTAAACGTAACAGACTTATAGTTTTACACAGGATTTGAGCCATATCCCTTAGAGAATATTTAATTTTTTTTATAGGCGGCCTATGTTCCACTTACTTTCCATTACTTAACCTTTTAACAATGTTATCTCTTACGATGCTCTCTTATATTGTTTTACTTATTTATTTATCGATAAATCAATATATATTTTTTTATAATTTTGTAAATTGTTGCGATATGCACAAATTTTATCATAGAAGCATATATTTGTAAGTAGCGTTTAAGTTTTATTATAGTCAAATCCAATATAAATATAGTGTTAAGAGCAGGAGCTGAAATTTTACCGTTATGTTCATCCAAGTAGTACTTCTAAACATAAAAAAGCCAAAAAATCTTACTTTAAAGCAATATTAAATGTTAGAAATATGAATAACAACAACAGTTACATTATTAATATACACTAAAAAAGTTGCTTCTATGGTTTTAGACATTGTAGTGTATGTAGCGTAAACATTTTAATTCCATTTTGTACCTTATTCTGATATTACTAAGTATATCATGTTCAGAATTATTTTTGCACGGAAATTACTCCTTACACTTGCAAATGTGCGTCTAAATGTGAATGCTTTAGCTGTTTCGTGCACCCACTTTATTTTTCACGAACAAGGTGAATGTGTCAAATCTAATTATTTTATAATTACTTTTGGCGCAGTCTTTGTATTTCTTAATAGGCCTACACTGAAAAGCCTATGACGCTAATGGCCACACGAAGAAAGAAGAATGATTGTTTATCCGTCCTTGAAGAGTTGCTTTATGCTTTCGTTATTGGCCTTGAACATGATATACAAAAATTTTAGTTCACTCACAACATGTGATATGTAACTATACTATCATATCTGTTATTATGTATTCAATATAATATACTGTATATTGTAAAAAGCATTTAAAAAAATGTAGCAGTTATCAGTTGCGTTTACTGTTCACGCAATGCTAAAAAAAGCTACTGTGTGTTGCTTTTAAATTATATAAGTTCGTTATCTTCTCGTCACCAAATACCAAACTTCTTAAGCGGTAGCGTAATACGTGTCTTATAGTTAACAGCATAAATAACGATCAATACTGTGATTTGCTTCTAACATTCAGTCAAAACTAAAAATGCTGTGAAAGATTCACTATTTGTGTATGCAATATATTAAGCAACCGGGTTTCTGCAAATAGATTTTAGGACAGGCCGCGTTCGGGATTTCGATAACTCTCTATAAAATGCTCGCAAAGATACAATCAGTCAAGGTCACAACATCAATCTAATATGTTCAGGACATAACAGTCAAATTTATCTAAATTTTTATGTTAGAAATTCTTCAGTCAGCCATCATTAGGTATAGGTACATGAGGTGCGTTCCATTTTTCATTTCAGGAGTGTAGAGACTATACGGTGGAAACGGTCACTTGATCACTGGAGCCAATTAATAACTGTACAGTAAACGAACGACATGAAGCGGAACATAACCTCCAAATTTTGTATAGCTTAACTTCAAACGGGTGCAGCACTAATGGATAACATCACCAAAATATTTTTGGCTGTAATCCTGCATGAGGGTGCAAATTTGTTATTTTTCGTCATTGCGCTCCGTCTACATTCTTTCATGAGATGGAGTGTTTGGAGTTAACTCCTTTTACTCTCTTTTGTAATAAAAAACGATACGGTGTCATCACTTTGTCTGGTGTGCCAATAAACGAACGGTTTAAAGCAAAAAGAGTGATTAGAACGCCGTTCGTTTATGTGTTCTGATGGTATGTTGTAGGAATTCATCAATTTTTTTTAACAAAAACCCAGTTTTGTGCTGGCCACACAAGGTAATCCAAGCATCTAATACCAATCACTGCCTAGGTATAAAGCTGTCTAATCATAAGCAAAAAATTAACTTAACTTTTGAGAGAGTGGTAGGAGTGGAACAACTGCTTTGTATTTAGACTGTGACACTACTAGATAGATTCGATCACCTGCTGCTTCTTCATTATTGTACCCTACAATCTTTTAGTATTATTACCAACATAATACTGTTTTTCCTAATTTTGACGTTTGGTAAAGTATCTTGCGGAAGGCGCCGTTTACATTATGTGTATTTATGGTAATGGGAAACCTTTGCAGAAGGTATGTGTCTTTCATTATCCTTACTGATGCAAACTTTTTGCAAGCGTTTGTTTCTACCAAATGCACCATTGCAGTGTACCTTGACTGTTCTATGCGAAAATTGTCAGCAAAATGCAATGGGGAAAATTTTCCACTTTCGAATATGCCCAGGAAAATGTCATTTCTCAAAACCTACTTCAGGAGGCATTTTTAAAGTACAGTAAGCGTTCGGTAATCCGGCACCCAAATTGTTTCGCCTATGCCGGATTTGTATGGGATATGACGTATTCTTTACATCTTACATACAGTAACAGAGTACTAAAGTAGGTAGAAAAAGTCCGCCATTTATCTAAGTGACCGACGCCCACGGACAACTACTAGGCACTCTACGTAGACAGGCGCCAACGAAAGCAGAAAAAGACGCGTGGTTACGCTGTCAAGGATTTTGAAATAAGCTCAACGCTTATTATTATTATTATGCCGGACTATTAAGCGCCTCCTGTACCCAGTCATCACTGACTGTGTGTTAATGATCTTGGGCCATTTGTGCAAGCATTAAACGTGTCTTTAAATTAGGTAGATACATTTCCCGTCCATCTGCAAGTTCTCATAGCAATAGAATACCATTTTGAGCTAAATTGGCTTAGCCTTTATACCGTACTTATTTTAAAATACACTCTTGTGTCCTGCTCATATTAAATATTGCCTGTTTTCTTAATATAAACTGTAGTCGCTTACGTAGGAAGCACCTCATTTGCGAGTATTTTCGTTATCCTCGTCATGATTTCGGCATGTTATGCATTTTAAGCAATACTAAACCTTCTTATTCGCTGTGATGTCATACAGA
The DNA here is from genome assembly GCF_008802855.1 of Photinus pyralis. Classification (NCBI taxonomy): domain Eukaryota; kingdom Metazoa; phylum Arthropoda; class Insecta; order Coleoptera; family Lampyridae; genus Photinus; species Photinus pyralis. Next base: position 11,690,224 of record NW_022170509.1, on the reverse strand, counting down.
AGATTTATTAGAGGTTAATTTGTTGGAGGTAGCAACTAGATGTATCGGATGGCAGTTGGTATTTGTGCAATTCACAGTTAAATAAATAGTGTAGGTAGGGGCTTCCAAAAATTGAGGTAGTGTAGGTTTCATTCCGTTTTTCTAATTTATGGCTTACAGTTTGAGTTGCTCCCTCCAGGGCGCCACAGGGATTCTGGCCAAGACCAGCATGGCCGCCTCTGAATATATCACAAGCTTTAACTGTGCAATTGTAATCTTTTTTTTTGCGCAGGAAAAAGGAGCTTCGGTATACTAACTGCCATTTTTGAAGTTTGTGTTAAAAATATCCTCAATGAAATGTGCACGAGTTTTGATTAACATTCCGTTATAGCTTGTATATAAAAAAAATCTGTTAATATTTGTTGGATTGAGGAAAAGAAGGATCATAGTTGTACAATGTAAATTATTCCATAAACATAACTGCAAACAGAATATTATTCAGTGGCGCTTTGAACATAAAGCGAAGTGTTCTTGAATAATATTTGTCCAATTATTGAATTGTACATAATTGTTAGTTAATGTAAAGGGCAATGTGTTTTGCAATGTAGATTTTTTAACAAATTTACCGTTTGTTTATATATGTGTATATATAAGTGCTGCTGCAATAGCTTATATTTTAAGTTTCTTTATTTGAAGATAGGTTTCTTAATTTGTTTTTAAATACTAAGAGACATAGTGTTTACAATTGTTATTTAATTATGTATCACAATTATGTTTTATTGTTAAGCATCTAAAAAATTTTAAATAAAAATTAGAAAATGTTACCCTCATTTCACTTTTACCACACACATGCACACATATGTCCTTCAAGAGCATTGAAACTGTTGTGCTGTGTAGCTTGCGGGGAAGAGCACGTAAATTCTTTTAGGGTCAACACGATCAACATTGTTATATTTGCGTATACCAACATATGAGATTACAATAGACATATGATGTCTATGGTGGTTACGTGTTATTATAATTATAAAGATAAAATACTAAGATGGGGTTAAACGTAACGCTACTCATGACCATTTTGCGAATGACAAAAAAAGTCAAACTTTGCCATGCTGAGATTCAGGATTGTTTAGTAGATTATGTTAAGTTGATAGAAATTAGTGTGGCAACCTTGCATCAATCAAAAGTCTCCCTTTTAGTCGGAGTGTCACTTTAAAATGTTGGCATGAGAGTTGATCTCGTAAGCGGGATTGAGGAGTACATTTTTATAATATCAGAAATGAAGTAATAGTTAGCGACAATTTTTTAAATAGCCGATTGTAGTTTCTAGAACATTCAGTAAGAGTATTTTAGTGTTAACTCACTCGGGGTAAATAAAATAATGTAAATTTAATTACGTAATTGGTTTATGTACAATTAAATTATTTTTTATAACGGTCCTTAAAATAGATTGATTTATAATATTAATTATTATTTATCACTTCGGCGTCGATATTGGATATTAAATACAATTCAATTTGCTTACATAGCAAACGAAAAGCTTCTAGAGAATTCTAGCATATACTTCCTGAAAAGAACACGCCACATTCGCTTTCATGCCTTATTGCTGGTGGGCGGTGACTAATCCTCGATGGCACCTTGATATCACTCTAAAAAATTAACTACATAAAAATAAAAGGAGAAACATGTTTATTTTATTGGGCAAAAATGAAATCTTGCCTTCTGAAGTATGTTACTAATAATAATAGTAATGTCTTTTATTAGTTACACATCTTACAAGAAAATTTATAACAGAATAAAATTTGTTGTGTAACTAATTGGGCGAAGTTCAGATGACAGTAGCGCCACTGCCTCTGCTCTTCCACTTAAACCAGTATATTTATTTACGTCATAAAAGTGATGGTGATGGCTTCTAATTGTAAATAATAAAATGAGAATTATTGTCGACCGGTGTGGTACAAAAATTAATAATAATTCGTTATGGACGTAACATGAGGATGATATTATATAGGGACAAGGGTTCAAAGTTGTAAAATTTGCATTAAATTTGGAAGGTCAAAAATCAAAATTCTCGCGACTAATTTCTCCCAAGTTAACTTTAATACTAAACAAACATAAAATATTTTCGAGTGACTGATATCGAAAATGAATCAAAAACAGTAGGGGTTTGAAGATTGTGTGAGGAAAACACTAGAAAAAACTGAAACCGGAACCGAAAATTATTGAAGCCACAGAACCGAAACCCCTAAAAAATAATTCCCCCTAAGTAGTGTGTAACCTGAACCTACATTTCATATGGATTCCAATCAACAATTTGAAGATTTGAAGGAGTTATATATGATGAGGTTGGACTAACTCTGACCATTGGTCGCCTTCTATGACCTCCAGGACGGGAGTGTGTCTATTCTGCCTTGTCATCAGAGTTAAATTCAACATCAACATAGGTGTATTTACGTACACCAAAATGTGTGTGTCTTTTGTGTTTCAATTAAACATATCCGATAAATAATCACATAAATTTAGCAGTACAATGAAAAACCAGTCCTTAGATGTGGGGTAAACAAAAAATAATATTGTGTATAAGTAGATGTACTACTTCACACAAAAAAGGCAGATTTAAACAAATCTAGTAATGACATTAGCTGTTCGCAATTTACACAATTTATATTATAAATATTAGTAAGCATTCATTAATTAACTTATCTTAGAGTGCGTTGTTTATTTATATAAAGAAGAGCGCTTCGAACGTTTATCCACCACTATTATTTTCTTTCTGCTTTGTTATACAAATTCTGCTTTCTGTCCTTATCATATATGAATACAAAGTGAACCAGAAGAAGAAATGGTTATACCTATACTGGGGACTCCCCCACTACTTTTGAAAGAGCAGAAGCGTCCAACCCGCACAATTTACTAACGTATTTGCCGGCTTAAAATCATTCTGAAGAGCTAACTTACAGTACACACTTGGCGAAAATGTTTGCTGCAAGAAGTCTTCTGGCGGTGGAAGTGTTTGCGCCTAACGGTGAGAATCATATATAGCTTTTGCTTTATATTATCAAACTGTTTTCTAGAAGTTGCAAAACGGATATTCGAAGAAGGAGTCCGTTGGCCAATTTCGCATTCGTTATGGATTTTTATGGCGGGTTTCATACTCTTTGCCGCCCTACTTGTCTTCTTCATCTGTGCTACAATTTACGATCAAGCAATACCTAATCTACCAAAACCGCAACTGCATAGGTATTAAACAATTTAAAGTGTGCCTATATTTAATCATTTTTCTTAGAGTTAGCCGGTCCACCGATTTACAGTCATTGGTCAGTAAAGGGGAGAAGAAGAAAGAAACTTCCAAAATTAATGGGAATGCAGTCTCATATGGCTCATCACGGAACAGGTAGTTCTACACCTTTGCGGGAACAAATAATTTAAATCTGTGGTATGTTTCCAGATTCAAGTCTGACGTGACTATCGAAGCTGATGTTTATGCTGATTTCGACAACGACGAGTACATTACTTTTACCGCACCCCCTACAGATTAATCTGCAAAAAGAAATAGATAATCACATATATCAGAGTTTGAAATTATAATATTCTTAATGTATGAGTATATGTTATCCATATAAAAAATGTATTTAAGTTTATTTTTAATGGAGAAATAAAAATGTTGTTGGTTTATTTTGAAATTGCAAAGTTTGCGGGGGGAAAAATTGAATTTATAAGATCGCGGGTGAAATTAACTCTTAACAGTCTGATTGGTTCAGTTGGCCATATTGAATTCCTGTTGACTTCCAGCCAATGCCAACTTTTGATTTCATATCGCTTTCCCGGAATATACGAGTCCTTCAGTTCAATATCAACCAAATCGATGCGCAATGAGGTTGCAATTTCAATTGCTGTTTATTTATAAGAATTTCTTGCGATAGCGTACCTACGTAGACAGAGTGATATAAACAAATACCATTTTTAGACAATTGTTGGTGAAATGTGCAATTACTTTGTCTTATTTGATCAATTTGAGTTGATTGGATTTCTATGAAGTAGGATAGGTATAAATGAAATTTTGTGGAAATTTTAAACAGGATTTAACAACCCTTATGAGAAATGTCCTTCCTTTAGGCTATTGAAGGAAAGACGTCCAAATTGTCTTTGCTGGAACATTTTTGAATTTGCGAATTTCAAATTTGAGCAAATTTGTAGTACGTACAATAGGAGAGTAAATGATACATCAACGTTAATCGGTGAAGAGATTTTTTACCTCGATCGTGTAATTTAAATGCATCAGCGAAGCGCCAATTTCGCGCTCTCTTATAAATTCTCGAATTTAGTATGTTTTGTATAAAAAACACGGCCCATTGTTCTACACTTAGCCAGATCAATAGAATTTTATTTTTGAGTTGATTGTTATAATGAATGGGCTAGACGTTTCTAAAATTCTATCTGAAACTGGACAATCTTTCATTATAAAAAAATTATTCTGCTTATAAATTCATTGCCCCATGAAACAATCAGGTGTCAGGTGGAGAATATCAAACTATTACGTATAAACAATAATGAATCAATGCATGGTGAACAAGTTCGAGCTATCTACAATTATTTGTTTGTTAGTCGCGATAGTATACTCCAGCTGCAATATTACCTATGCCATTGTTTAATTGCGTTAACAGAAACCAAAAATATTTAGCAATGGGATTACTCGTTTGAAAAGTGTGTTGCCTATATATGTGTAGTGCATCAAAGTAGTGCACCCACCATTGAACTATAACCATAGTTCAATGGCACCCACTGATCAAGAGGTCAGTGAGTGTACCAAGTGGGACATGTTCGCATCCAGGGTTGCCAGAAGTGTTTGAGAAAAAACCGGATTAGCCAATAGCATTGTTTAATTTGCCAATAGATATACCTGAAAAAGAACAAAAAAGGCTGTTTGACACCAAGAAATTTCTTAATTTCTAGTGTATTAATAAAAAAATGTTTATTGAAGTGCCCTCCATCATTTCTGAAAATTAGGAATAGTGACACCCTGTTTATTTACAGTGGATAACACTGCTTAACAAAGCAGCCACTAGCACCTATATTGAGGATAATGCACAATTCATTTTTTACACGTGTTTAGAACAACAATCCTTTACCCGGTTTGATAAGCGATTTTTTGACCGGAGAACCATAAAGAAAACCGGACATCTGACTACCATATTTGTCCCAGACAGTGTCGTTTAGTGCTCTTTCATACGATCCGGCCCGCGCCGTGCGGCACACGTCTGATAAGCATGATGTTTTCACATGATGTCGGTTTCGTCCGGAGCGCGCCGCTTCCGTATTTAGACTCACTTGAGGCTCAGCTATTGAAATGTTAACATCGCGGAAGAAGCAAGTGCTAGCCATGTACTTGCTATGGAGACGGCGAAGAAGAAGAAATAGACGGTTTTGGAGTCACCCGTTGCCCTTCGCAGAGTAGTTCGGCTGGACGCCGCATGTCCGGCGGGAATTTGCGAGCCGCGCGGCGTCCACCGGATGTTGTGTGAAAAAACTCATCTACTCCCATAGCCCAACGCCGCATCAGGTGACTGCCGTACGCCTATACTTAGACTTTTAGGGAACTGAAGTAACTCAAGCGTAATATTAACGGGTGCAGACACGGGTTATTTTTACATTTGATAAAGGGTGGAGGAACCCATCCATATCATGCGCTATTTTAAGTAAGAGATTTTCATCATATATCAAATATTGTACTCCTCGACCCTATTGTTCTTTTATTGATCATACCAAATATATTAGAGACAAATGGGCTAACCGTTTAATTATTTTGTATTGCCGGGAGGGGAGACCCAGTAGATAGTCATTATAGGAATATATACTGACAAGCATTACTGCTAGCTATGTTGTATGGTGTTGAGGTATGGGGCCACAGAAGTGGCGACTTTCGTGCAAGGCGGATATTCGGGATTTTATCCAGTGGCCATTTCTTTTACATATGCTCCAAGTCTACAACACCACTCCAACTGGAAATTTTGGTCAAAACAAATATTAAAATACAATAGGTAAATAAATATTAACAATTACTTGCATAAAATAACAGCCATACAAAAGAGGGTTTCCCTGTTAATTTTTAGGGGTGCGGTAGGTAGAATGTGGGTTCCCTCGCCTGTGGTCACACTAGTGGGGGGGGGGGGAGCCTTACGTCTGTAAAGTGTGAGCGGGCGGAGTTGTTCTTTTTCACAATTTAACTGTCGTGTATGAACTTATTTTTATTAGTGTCAAACCCAACTAAACTGTCGTTTATGATTAGTGCTTGCCCTTTGCTTTAAGGGGTAAAGAATGCAATCTCCCAATAACAACTACTCTTTGTGCATAGCTGATCATACTCCGTTCTCTTTAAATATATTGCCAACACTTGGCAGTAAAATTTAATTCCTCTTCATCACCCCAGTTTCACAATAAAGAATCAACCGATATTCTACCATATTGTATGTTGGAAGACTTGACTTAGTCAAGAAAATCATGATATATGACAAACTTGGGCATAGCTAGATAATAAACACCAAGTCATTGAAAAAATAAATGGTGTTCATAGGTCATACTTTTTGACATGGCTTTCGATGACCATGTAGCTCTTAAACTGCAGAATAACAAAACGTTCAAAATGATATTTTTCTATTTCGGTGTCACAATGATGATTTTGTACAACTGTTTTCCCGAAAACAGTTGTACAAAGACAGTGATTATAGTCGTTTATTTTGGTAACTCATTTCTTAAGTTGGCAGTTACTAGTTAGTACAAGTAAGTACTTCGTTGGGTACTTCCATGTTTGAACTTCAAAATGTCAGTCTTACTCTTCTCTTATATATATGGTCTTACTACGCTGCCAACCTAAAACTTAACGGCATAAAAAGTATTCCCAACATAAAACATGTTAGTTCTAATGTTCTCTATAGTTTCTGATAATGATTTTTTAAATTAAATTAAAGCACCGAAATAGAAAAAATAGTATGAAAAACGCGTGTTACAATGCAATGCTTTATTGTAATACTTCTATCTTGCGGACACTCGTGGCTACGCTTCGCGTCGCCACTCGTGCCACAAGATAGTCGTATTACAATAGGTCGCATTGTAACACTTGTCTTTCAATATACTATTTTAGCACTAATTTCAGGAACACTACTTTGATCTATTTATTTATGTAATGTCTTGGTGAACAGTTTTTTTTTTTAACAGACTAGATGGTTTTTTCACCATACATTGGTAACTGACGGAGTATTTAGGAATATAGTGGTGTTGGCGGGTTAGTTTATCAATCCTTTGATTGTAATGGCTAGGTAGTTCAGATGGATTCTGACTATGGTCACTTCATTGGGGGGACTTGACTTTTCCAAGGAAATCATGACATAGGTACCTATTACAAACGTAGCGTAGGCATAGCTAGATATAATAATCACCAATAACCTTTGCTAAAAAATTGGTAGGTATTCTAATGTCTTAATAAAGAAATATTCAAATTGTTATTTAGCACTCATTTCAGGAACACTTCTTGGGTCTATTTTGTCGCCTGGTTTAGGAAAATGTGCTTTAGTGGGCAGTTAGTTTTTTTTCATACTCAAGATGGTTTTTTCACCATACATGGACCAGAGTTGGGCAGAAAAGTATTTGAATACTAAATACCTACTTTAGACAAATCAAAAGTATTTGAATACTAAATACTTTTACGCACAAGCAAATACTAAACACAGATACTTTGAAAAGTATTCAAATACTTTCAAAGGTACTTATTCGAGTACTTTCAAAAGTATTCGAATACTTTGAAAAGTATTTCGTTAGATTACTTTGAAAACTATTCAAATACAGTCAAAAATATTCAAATACTTTAAAAATTTAAATTATTACTGCATAGATAACGGGCGATCAAAAATGAGTGGCTGTCGAGTCGCCTTGGAAGTTCCAAGTTAAGTACGATTTCCCATGTAAAGAAAAATTCCAAAGGTGACTCATTTTTGATCGCATAGTACCCCCTCCGGACCTTCCTTATATCAGTTATATCCTTAAGAACACGTGTACCAGTTTTCAAAGCGATCGTACGCCGCGTACATCTTTCTGAAATTAATCCTAGCGATTTTGAAACAGATCCTTTTCTGTTCGCCCATCTGTCCGATAACTTGTTTAGAAACGTTCGATCGGTTTGAAAATTGGTACACATGGTGTTAAGGATATAAAAAAAGGTCCCTATTGGTTTTACGTTACGTAGACTATCGGGTCAAAAAGTTCGGTATTCAGTTATTGTATCGGATTTTTATATTTGAATTTGTGATGAAATTTCCCCAAAACATTTTTAAATAGTTCCCAAATATTTGAATAACTTAAAGGTATTTGAATACTTCACCATGGTAAGTATTCAAATACTAAATATTTGCGAAAGTATTCGAGGTACAAATACTGCTTCCATAAAAGTTATTTGAATACTAAAAAGTATTTACAAAATTGAATACTGCCCAGCTGACATGGACACAAGTAGAGTAATTACTAGGAATATTGGGAGTGGTGACGGCGAGCCAGGTTGTAATACTCTCAATTGTAATGGGTACGTAGTTAGTAGCCTTTTAAATAATAAAATAGATATGCAAAATTTTTTTTTATTTAATAAATTCTGTACTCGACCCTTTAGGATAGTTTGTGGATGAGAAAATCTAAAATGACCTGCAATAGCAATGATCGCATAATGGGTTATGTCAGGTTATTTAGTAAATGAAAATATTTATAATTGCGTGATTATATTTTAAATTTACGTTTAATATGAAAATATTCATAGCATTTGGTAATTCTTGAAATAAAATTAGATACAACGTTTCGAACAAAACTATTCATAATTTGAGACATGACAAAGTAAAGGTCGTGTAAAAAGAAAGTTCCACATGCGGAACTGTTAAGCTTCAAACAGCAGACTGTTCGAGTAAGGCTCAAATTATCTTTATTTTGTAACTAAAAACATACTGACAGCAAAACTTAATTAAATACATGAGGTCACGACATTACTCTGATCCACCTGCAGTTTGATCTTGATCATTAACTGGACCTGTCAGAGATAACATCTTCGAAAGGGGGCGCCCATCGATCGTATAAAATAACAAGCTTAACATGATAACGTTTTAATTGTTCCATTAAAAATTACAATAACAACATCAAATTAAAAAGTTTATAATCTTAAACAGGTTTGGCATAAAATACACGTTCTCGTAATGTTTTGATCCCAGACTAGTAAATAGTACCGAACAAGTTGCCATTTTGCCACTAGAGTAATGTCAATAACAAACACCCCATTCAAAATTTGGTAATCATTGATTGTAATTGGAATAACTGAAAATCTGTAAGATTTTTAATATATATAATATACTGTACACATTGATTAACTAGAAGTGTATGGGAGTCTCCGATCGACAAAAAGGCGTGACTTACCACAGATCAATAACATATCTAGTTAAAATATATGTATTTTTACGTTGTAATGAGAGTACACATTTCCACGGTAATCGGCATGAAAATATGCAATCGCCAGCAAGATGTGGTCATGGGTCGATAGTTCAGACTAGAATGACCCACCTAGGATTTATTGGTAAGGGAATAACAACGATGGGTTGGGATTGTTTTGGGCGATATCGAGTGTGTGCGGTTCGATATTACCGATGACATTTATCGTTGTCAATTCTCCCGACCCACCTGCTTCGTGCTGTTGAAGAATTTCGATACAGGACAGTGTATATAGGTGTGCGCAAACTTACTGAAAATGCAAATTGCGCTCGAATAAAATAAATACTAACAAATACTGAAGGAACGGACTAACTTCGTAAGTCACTAAAGCAGATATCTAAGTACCATCACCGCAAAAAGTATTCACTCGAGCACCATTTGTTAGTCCAGTAAGTCATTATACACAATTTTAGTTCCTAAGTACGTAATTAGATAAGACAGTATTGTTTGTTTCAATTTCAGAAAACACACAGGGAAAGTATAAAACAAATAAATCTCGGAGGCAAAACGATGCCGTGTTTCGCAGCTCTAGTTTTAAACCTCTATAGTAACGGTATATGGATTAAAATCTACTTATAACTAAATCAGACCTAAAATACAACAGAATGAGGGCGAGGAGAAGCAATAACTGAATTAGTTTACAACTAATTATATAAATACTATTCTAGAATGACAGTGTGTATTTATTGCCTCTCCCCAACAACATTTGGCAGACAACATCTGATCTCTACTATTCTTATAGAATAATAAACAGAAGCAAGCCAAGGCTGGTGGCCTCAGGCCAAAAGCGATGGATTGCTAACGAGGACGCCGACGGCCGCGGACTGGCGCAGACATGGCCACGACGACAGTGCACGGGAATTTCCGGTCGACGTGGTTGAGTCGCGTCAGAGTGCACTGCGTGCCGGGGCGCCCTCGAAGCTGTGAGGACGCTACTTGTGCGTCGCTCACCTAGGCACCTAATTACATGCTATGGACGAACTCTGACTCGTCCCATTATTGCTAATCATGTTGAGTTCATGACTCCAATATGGTTCCTACGCTTGGATAGCATAAGACACATAATCCACTAGAATAACAACAATCAACGAACAATCAATGCGCGTGGTATCGGCAGCTAATGGGCCACCAGGCCGGTCGGTTTGCGGGTGCTGCTGCTCCGGTTAGGAAATAGGTTGGTCAAAATGGGTAAGATAGGAATTAGAATAAGGAGCTACACAGCCGTCTCTGTGTGGCTGTGCGAGGATAACCGCTCCACATCTATTTCGGGAATCGTCAACTCATCTGGGATGTTATCGGCGTACTCAATGGAAGAAGCTTGAGACAACCTCTTAGAGAGTGATGTCTGTTTTCGGAGTACTTCGGCTAGGGAAGTATTGCTGTGTTCGCCATACCGAGCATCAAGGCCCTGACGGAAAGCATTAACTACTCGGATCTGAAATAAACAAGAAACAACAAAACAGGGAGAATTAAAATAAGAACATTCCCGGGAAGATGGCGAGCAGTTAGCACAGCCCAAAGATCAGTACAGAGCCATACTTGGGCCCAGACATTGCGTTCCAATACGTGCATTACTTGTCGGTGTTACATGTAGCGTGGCAATAGCGGTAGAGAATGAGAGTGTTCTGTAACAGTGTTGTAACTTATTACAATTTCCGAAACAGAAATGTGAGGGCCCAAGTTTCAACATTTAACAAACATGCAATCAATATTTATATTTATGTACATACATGCCACGGATAGCTTGTGGCGGCATACAATCATACATACACGTGATACGGAGGCAGTTCAAATTGACTTGCAGTACTGCCAGAGCAAAATGTATTTGTGTTGAGCCATTGTACATGCCGTGTATTGGAAATTCCAAGTCAGGCTTAAGCTTTACATTCACTGGTTATCATCGCAGAAGCTACAAATGAATCTCCACCAACACAAATATTGAAAAGTTTATTATCTACAAGCGGCCGCACTGCCACTTGACTGGATAATAATCATTTGACACTGGTAGCAAGCAGTCAGATATTACAATACAATACCGAGTGTTATGGAATTAAAACATTGAACTTGCAAAGTTTCACAAACCAAAACAATACAGTTTTAGAACTGTCTGAGCACCACTTAACACACATGAATAACAATGTTCAAATACATACAGTCTTTACCAGAGACATTGGTTACTTTGCTTACGTGATTTTGCCCCACCTGTATGTATGTATATGTGGGTATTAGTAAACACACAAAACAATATAAAAATATTACTTAACACATAAAAAGGTTAAACGTAATAACACAACCTTGCAGTATATATTTAAAATAAAAATTCATTCTTTTAATGATTTTATTGAAAAGTTTCATTTAAAACAGCAATCTGTTAGTATATTAAAATAAAAACATATCTAAGTACACTTCGTCAAGATATACAAGTAACAATCATATATTTTGAGTAAAATTTTAAATTTATGTAAATAAATGGAAGCCTCTACAATAATTTAACAAACAAACTAACTATGCAACGAGGCCGTTTTTACTCGTAAGCGCAACAGTCATGATAGAGCACCCGGGCATTCGGCTACAAAAGAGTTTCAAATTCACAACCAAAGCTAAACGTTTTTTTTTTGCAATTGTTTTCACGAATCTTTTTCTTTAATAATTGTTAGTTAGAAATTTAATTACTTAAAACAAAATAAAAAACAAAATAAAAAAATAAATTCTTTCTCGAAAAATGAATCGACATCTAGTAATCGGCCGAGCAGTCGTTTTGAGCGATCATATGCATCTGTGAGCTAAGAATAAGAATCATGCGCATGCAAAACGTAAGTCAGAGCCTAATCGGGCATCAGACGAAGGAACACGAAAAAAACTAATCCACAAAACAATAAAAAACGTTATTATCGCACTGCTTCAATATTGAGAAGGCGGTAAATAATCAAAGAAAAAAAGTAAGCCGGTGCCTCTACACAATGTGGAAGCAGTGATCAACACACACCAACAAGAGCGAACGAGCGAGCACACGAACACGTAGCGGACAGAAAAGAAGTAGGAAAGCGGCTTACAGCTTGGTCAGTGGAGCTCTTGCTGTACGGAACTGGAATCAAACGCTCTTGCAATTCACCACCTATCACCTTCAAGAGTAAAGGGTAACGTTAAGAGTGGTTTGATAGACAGTGAAAGACACATACAATAGATAGTGCACAGAATGAGACAGATTAGATAACTACTAAGTAAAAATTAAGAAGAGCTCGGCCAATGGTAACAATAAATTTTCTTACCATTGCACCTCAAAGATGAAACACTTGCACGTGTACGTAATAAAAATTAATTGCAACGAGAATATGAACACGTACACACGCATTTATCCATCAGTGCTGTAAATAAGAGTCTTAAGTGTTACAATCAACAGACACACGATTGCTCGAAACGTGTATCCACGCATGGCTCAGTGCCGAGTATCAAGAACAGAGCGTTAAATACTTTTACACCGCTATTTGCCATTAGATATAATTAAAAAAAAATAATAATAACATAGTAACGATAGGTAACGCTGAAACCAAAAATAAATTAAGAACGAAAATGAATTATATAAACACGAAGTATTCTGTTAAATGCGGGAAAGTGGCTTGGTTTGATTGATTGGCTTGCAAAATCACTCAATTTTGTTTGGTAGCACAACTAACCCAGGAATATTGGAATACATATTTTTACACACAAACATAAGAGCGGATAGGGTAAAAATCGGATGCAGTAGAGTATGGGAAAAAATCCACATTGAAAATAGGTATGCATTTTAGTAATTTTGCTTCATTTATTCATTTTGAATTAAGCAGATCTCGTTAAAAGTTCTGGCTCATGTACATTAAAAACTGATTTTAGTGCGCCGACTATGAAAGAGGATCAGCTGAAAATCGGATATAAGCTCCCAATGCGGTACATAATATGGGAGAAGAAGTATTTGAAAACCCCATTTTTCCCATTTTTCATGTGTCACTACAGGGATTTTGTTTAATCTTTTGCGTTCTTGGAAATTAATCCAAAAACAGGAAATAGAAAATTTAACTCTCCACAACCAACAGTTTGAGCCATGTGCATAGCCGTGCTTATCACAAAGCTTCTCCGGGAGTTCCAAACTTTTTCGCCCAGAATTCTGTGTACTACAAAAAATATCTGAGTCAGAACATTTTAACTGGGTTTGGCTTTAGGCAAAAAAGAAAAACTATTAAAATGTCCATTTTACATATATTTTGATAATAGAGCGTGCATCATCTAAATTTGTGAGGATTTTTGTCCCATATTCTGTACCATTGAATTTTAATTTTCAGCTTATCCCCTCCAATGTCCGGGTCTGAGGCTATTATTCCTGGGCTAAACGAGTATATGTTGGCTGTTGTAGCTTTGTACCTAGTAGAATTGTTCGTATTTGCTACACCTAGAATCTAAAAAATGGTTAAATTTCTATAAGATCGGTCAAATTTGTTCGAAAAATATGTCGGCCTAATAAATTGACGCGTCCCTGTTTTACGATTAAATTCGATTTCCCATTTAAACTAAGTTGTGGTCATATTCGTACCTAATCTAATGCCTACGTGGTTTTTGTTTCACTTGTAGAGAATACGAACAAAACTATAACATTGGCATTTCACACAATACATTGTCTCAATTTGTGTGCATGCGTCGGAAATTTGAACAAAAAAAAATGTCTCCATCACCACTAACCTGAGAGGTTCTAAGGCTATCTAAAATGCTATACATACAACTATTCTACAAGTGTATGACGAGATATTATGTACAAAAGTAATACAAAATAGTCAGATTTGGTCAAGTGAAAGTCTTCTACTAAGTGCTCTAAGCTTTTGGTAGAGGAAGAGGCTTATCGAAAGGTCAGGGTTACTACGGCAGGGTGGCACTAGTGGCACTAATAACGAGCGACATGCACTGCTCGCCACGGTGTAATAATACCGGGCATGACTGGCACTATATGCGAGTCTCATGCACGGACTTGAGCAGCTCAGAGTTGGCAGGTGCGGAAGGTGCTAACTGCGGATTAAAAGGTGGGGGCCTCAGATTGTGAGGAGATAGCAGCCGGTTTCCTGCTCCGGTGTAGTCGGCGCGATCTGTCTTCAGTTGTTGCGGCGACAATTTGTTGGCAGTGGGATCCTCATCGATATAAGTGATGTCTGATAGAGGACGCGAAGGCCAGGGGCCAGTGTGACTTCGCGAGCTGCGCAAACTGTGTAAACTATGTACCGAGCGACGCTCCTCCAGATCCTCCAAGGTAGACTTGAAAGCCCTGATTACTCGCAGCTGCAAACACAGGGAAGCAGGGTACTTATGAGGCCGGGATCAGCATGCATATACACACCATGCACACGCCTTGCTCACCATGCGTGCTACGTGCACATCCGCTTACTTGCGGTGTACCTGCAGCAAATGGCAGCGGACATTCACGTCCTATTTATTATAGTGTGGTGATAATTTAAAACAAATTCGAATTATTCAAACTACATTAATGTTAGTAAATATAAGTTAGTAGCCAGTGTGGCAAGCGCACCGCACGCAGTCACTTCGAAAAGCTGAGGGTAATAATAGAGCAAGCGAACTTGATGTAAGCGCCCAACACACCATATGAAGTTATTACCATAATACGACCAGATCAGAAAATTCTCAACACGGTAAGAGTTTCCGTTTCGAAATCCACTTGGCTGTGTTGTCGCAACGAGGCACTCAAATGTACTACTGCTACGAAGAACTAGCAGCAACATGGTCGAAGGGGATGGAGGGTGACTCTACACAGCTAATATCAAAGTGCAATATACGAGTAGCATTAACGCATCCCAATAATTGCATTAGCCAAAGCCCTACTACAAGCTACGTACTTGTTTATACTGCAACAGGGGTTGCTTGAGACACCCACAGCGTTCCTATACCTCAGTTTCTTTCATCGGTTCGGCCGGCTACCAAATAAATCACAATTAAATAACCAACATCGGAACAGCATAGATTGCAATAATCCCAATTTTGGCTGTTGGTTTGTGCTAAAGGGAATGGTAGTGATATGCTACTAACTGCAATCCCAAGTTTATACAATTAACCTCCAACTAATACGTTTTAAGCTCAACTTATTCTATCTTTACGATTAACTAGTAAATATCACATTTATATTTGTGAAAGATCTTTTGTTAATACACAACCATGCCCACCAATATTCCCTGTAAAATAGTCTCATTTAATTATTGATATAGGTATTTCAGTCACCAAAGCAGAAGAGACTAGAAATGTTTATTTTCCACTGCTGCTGTGCTAAGAACAAATGCTGTATCCACAAAAAACACATTTTCTAACAAAATCGGCCCCTGAGAATACTTGTATCTGCAGTAGAGTATATGATTTTCTGTTTGGACCGCAATTTCGTTAAGTAAAACAGTAACATTTAATTTTGTCAATAAAATATTACTGTAAAACTGTGTATTTTGTTCTAATGGTTTTGTATCTAGATTTCTTTGCTCTTTTGTAGAAAAAATAAAATGATACTTTAATCTCAGCTTCGGCCGCATTGATACAGCTCTGTTCTTAAGACGGCAAAATAATACAATATTTACTAGGTAGTCCTAAAGATAAAAGTATACCAAATTTATTGAACAGGATTGGGCCCATACAGGCGAATTAAATTAATTAAAAATTAGGTGGATAAAATTGTTATTGCAATTATTAGCACATTTTGGATTCCGTATTGATCGTTACTTGGAAAATTTTGATAAACTAATAGAGAGAAGATTGTCTTGCAACACTGACAAACATTAAAAGGAGCAAACAAGAGGCAGAACCTGGAATAAAAGTGAGAAATCTGTGGGCGTGGGTGTATAGTGCAACCTGAGACAACACAGCCAACTCGGGGCTCAATGGATCGAACGATGTACGTACATGCAGCAACTATCGGCTAGTGGCGTTAACTACGTGAACCGTTGGATAAATGCTATCAAACTACGTAATGCACCGCAGTGTTTAGTGGTGAAATAATTAGAAAGCATGCCATGTTATACAAGGTGTTAACTATAGGTACAGTGGAGTACGTCAAAATTAAACATATCTTACGAAATTGCTACAAACCACACCAGGATGTTAGTTTTTAGGCAAGCAAATGCTAGTACAATTTAAAATATCACCAACTTGTGTATATATGAAAAACAAAGGATTGACACATTTGACAAGAACAGGTGTATATCCACTGCGGACCAAAAGGTTAATGGTCATGTAATAATTGTTTAAACAAATTTCTGTGGTAGGTACACTTACTAGAAATAACTAACTTCTCAAAGTAGTATGTATTATGTGTAGTTAAAGGTACCACACGGATTGTTAACGAAAATATACTTCAAATAAAAACAAAACAGAATCTAAGCTACAAAAAAGACAAACAGTTAAAGCGGGATCGGAGCGTTTAATTAATTTCATTAAATCAATTATACAACCAAGCATCAATTTATATCATGCTTTCAAACAAACTACCACAATTCTGATCGGGTAAGAGGAAAAGGATGGCAGGAAGCCTCAACTGACGATCTCTAACTACCTAATAACTCCTATTTAACTGAGCTCTGTTCATCAATCACTCCTAAACATACGGTTTGATAATGCACCGACCGCTATGGGTTCCATGGCACATGCCCAACGCGGTTATTGGTACAGTCGCGTGGTTCACATTTATATGTACACAATGCACACACTTACCTGTGTTTGCAATCTAGTTAAACCTCGGATCCAAAGAATTTGTCCCGCCCTAGGTTTCTTGTCGGAGTCCACATCGAACTTCTCCTCGCCTATCGCGATCGCCTCTGTATACTCTTCGGGATGCCCTCGGCCCCATCTAGAAAAAAAAACGCGCCGCGTTAAAGCAAGCCGCAAGAATTAGTTTTGAAAACGTACGATAATATTTTCGGTATTTTTCTAGTGGGCACTGTCGTGACGAGCTGACCCCAAAGCAAAGTACCCACTCCAAAAAATAGGCACCAAAGCCACTGGTCCAGGGTCAAGCTTTTCGTTGCAAACGCCATTTTTCCATATTGTATAATTAGAATCTTGAAAAAAAAGTAATGAATAGAAGTAAAGACTCGCTTACATGTGTAATGGTATTTCGTACCGAAGTGTGAGCAATTGAAAATAGTACACAACTTACAATTAGTTGGAAACAAATAATTTTGAATGAGTTTATATGCACAGGACTACGACGGGAAAATAATAACTATATTTTCCTACAAGCTACAAAATTAATGCAATACAGAAATTATTAAAATGTATTAATATAACAATTCCACAATCTATAATTTGTTCCTTTAGTTATTCCTTTGAAATTCCTTCAAAGAAATTATCCTTAGCATGCTCTGTACATGTATATATTCTCACTTGGTATGTGCGGTGCATGAGGAGTCGAAGTTAAATTAAACCTACAAATGCGCAAAATCGTAATGACCATCCCGCATTCCGATTGTGATAAAATACACCCAACTATACAGGTGCCCACAATAATTAACAAATCTAATAACCTTATTGCTCCTCGTTTATGAATTTGGAATATTTTCTTAAATTTGTAACGATATCACGAATCGGGCAAACTGTTCAATAAGGTAAAGAAGAACAAAGCCATAGCCGTTTGGGAGACCTATAAGAGAAACCTAAGGCTATATAAGGATATTAGAAGGAAGGCATGGAAGAGTTTTTGCAGCTCCATAGGATCTACCTCCTCTGCATCTCGCCTAAATAAAATTCTAACAAAAGATTCATATTATAATCCCAGCTAGCCTCAGATGAGAGAATGATTCCTACATGGACAACCTCTTAGAGGCAGCCGAAGTACTGAGAGATGCCCGCTTTCCCGGAGCCACCACAGTACTATACCCCGTAACGAAAGTCATACGAGGCTGGATGGACTTATCTCAGAGCAGTGGGGTGGAGTGCTATCATCATTTCTGTGGAACGTAACTGTAACCAAACTCCTCTGTCGCCTCAATGACAGTGGCTAGGGGTATGCAGATGACATATCCATATAACCGGACAATTTGAGGCTGCTGATCAGCTCTTAGAGTAATGGAAGATTGGTGTAGGAAACACTCCTTGTCCATCAACCAGACAAAAACAGAGTTAGTTCTCTTCACACGAAGAAGAAAGGTAGAGAGTCTTCGAACTCCCCTGCTATTCCAAGAACACCTCCAATTTTCAAAGTCAGTGAAATGTATAGGAATCAGAGTTGGCTCTTGCACTTACAACAACTTTAACTCAAAACACTCAAACCCAACACAGGGCTAGATGAAACCTTAATATGGCGATGCAAGTGCTAAAAATGCAAAAAGGTGCTACTTTACAAAATTTATTGCACCTTGTACATTTGTTTCGTATTTTGTCTTACCTTGCAATACCTTCACATAAGCTCATGCACATCACTCTTCTCATTGCTAACACACAGCAAAAGGATTCTTAGCGCTGACTTAGAGAAAACAAAGTACCTACGCTACTTCTATATTAGGTTCGAATTCCAGACTTGAAAAAAGTACTTTGAACAATGGGAAATTAATCAGGGCAAATTGAGTACATTTTATGGAGTGCAACTAATGGATAATTAAACCTGTTCAAAATTACAAAGGAAGAAATACCATTACACAAGCAAATGCCGAATGTTATCCTAAAAGTTCGTGCTTACCTGCGATGCACATGTGCCGATCCATATTGAATAAAAGATGGGGTTCGTAAATACCCCTTCAAAGATATTCCGTTGACCATGAATCTTCCTGGCGTTAAATTCGTTAAATAATGTCATTAATACAAACGAGTTAAATATAACAGTAAAATGTTGCGTAGGTCCAGATCCAATTTCGGCGTCTCTACCGGGTTCAATGTTTAATAATTTATCTCCTACGGATTAAAAATATTCAAATAACGACAGTATTAGTAGGAATATTGATATACTGACCTACAAATAACAAAGCAAATATTACAGTTAATTGATATATAGCCTGACCAAGGATATTTTTCATCATGGTCCTCGATATAAGGGGTTTGGTTCTCCCATAGGGCTTTCTAAGTAATAAATCCGACGTCGGAAATTCGGTAGCTAAAGCCAAAGATGCTAAAGTGTCCATAATTAAATTTACCCACAACATTTGCACAGCCTAGGAAAACAATGTTTTAACAGACTGCAAAGCTGTACCAAATTTTACCTTCAAGGGACTGTCTTGAACAGTACAGGCACCAATAAAAGCTACAACAACAGCTACAACATTTACAGTAAGTTGAAACTGTAAAAATTTCGCTATACTGTCATAAACATTTCTTCCCCACATAACCGCTTTAACAATACTACTAAAATTATCGTCCGTTAAAATAATATCAGATGCCTCCTTTGCAACATCAGTGCCAGCAATTCCCTAAAAAACAAAAATATTATTCTCAAAAGTTTTCAAAGTTATCATCACCATAGCAAATCCAACGTCGGCTTTCTTCAAAGCGGGACCATCATTAGTGCCATCACCTGTTACCGCAACAACTTCTCTTTGTTCACTTAGCTTGCTATCAATAATTCCTTTGACTAAAGTGTATTTATCAGTAGGTGAGGATCGTGCCAGTACACGTAGTTTAGGCCAGACTTTATCGAGAAGGTGTTGTTGTACCTACGGCACAATCAAGCAATGTGCTACCATGACAACCTCATACCTCTCCAGTACTATCACGGATTCTTCGGTTAAACTCTTTACCTTCGAGAATCAGAAAATCTTCATTAGGTTTTATGATACCACATTTGGTAGCGATGGATCGTGCAGTGTTAATATTATCACCCGTAACCATTCTGACAGTAATACCGGCCTTTTGACACTTTCTTATTGCATCTGGTACTTCAGGGCGAACGGGATCTTCAATTCCAACAACACACAAGCAGGTTAAATTTGATACCATATTAGCTTCGTCGTCCCAATTTGGTTCGTTATCTATGTGTACTTGATTAATTTCAGCTTTGCCAGGCACAAAATCACGGAAAGCGATAGAAATGGTACGTAAACCGTCACAAGCCATTGGTTCAATGACTTGCCGTAGCAACCGCTCTTGCATATCCCTAGTAAACTTTTCCAACCGGCCATCGTGACCATAAATAAAGGCACACCTATAACCGTTCAAGTAAAATGTGTAGGTTAAGAAATGAATACTTACTTGTTTAAAATCATTTCAGAAGCACCCTTTGTAAATAATCGAAACCCGCCTCCTTGTCGAGGAATCACAGTGCTCATAGATTTCCTTACGGAATTAAACGTATAAACGCGAGTGAAGGTTTCCTCTGGTTGGTCATCGCGAACTGTTTGATAACTTTTTTGTAAGCCTAGCACAAAACCTAACAAAGCACATTCAGTCTTGTTGCCAACTTGTTTTGGCAATTGCGAAGGGTCCTCCCCAGGCTATAATTTTAAATCCTTAGAAAACATTTCCAAGCAAAGAAAAGGACTTGCCATTATTCGCGATGTATACGCGGAGTTGATTGATATTCCCTGTACTATTAAATTCCCAACGTGAGCGGGTATATCCGAAAACTTGGGCATTGTTTTACACAATTGTTCACATATATAAGACTGCACAACAGTCATTCGATTAGTTGTTAATGTACCCGTTTTGTCGGAACAAATAGCAGTTGCGTTGCCCATGGTTTCGCAGGCGTCCAAATGCCTTACTAAATTGTTGTCTTTCATCATTTTCTAAAAGAGAAAGATGGAATGTTGAAATGTGTTTTCAATAATAAGCGGTAGCGCGTTAATGGCGGTTAGTTCAGACCATAACTCGCATTTTTTATTACTGAATCTCAAAAGTCAATAAACGATTTTCCTGTCTGGAACGGTTGCAACCTAGTGTGGGATGCTAGTGTTGCAGATCGCACATCTGCCTAAGAACGGCCTTAGCTTTAATGTATATTAATATTGAAAAATGAGAGCCAAAACTTCTTGTATAAGATCAGATGAGCTTTTCGTCCACGGCGACGTAGTTAAGCAGAAATTACACACTATTTTGATCTAAACACCAAAAGTAATGACAGGACACCCTGTATATGAAAATTTTTCAATTTATTAAGTGTGAATTTGGTGGTTTATTTACAAAACAAGCACATGATTTGAATTTGTGTCTCAGTGTTGTTTTTCCTTATGGAATTGTTTGTAATTGCAATTTTTGTTTAAATCTGATCGCTTTTGTAAATTGTAAAACGTGAACTTTTAGGCACATCTGGTCGTTTGCGGTAAGTAGTTTTTATCGGACCAAATTTAATTAACGCAGGAGTTTTTATCGCTGTTAGAAGATGCAGGCGTTTTATGATGTGCGCGTTATTTCTGCGTAAGTGGGGACGTTTGGCGTGTTCCTTCGAAGTCTAATTGTGATTAACGGTGTTTTTGAGAATCTCGAAAAAGGAGATTATTTTATAGTGGATTACTTCCATAAATTCTAGTGTTACGGGAACATTGACCAAAGAGTAATTATTATAACTTATTGATTTTTGAGTTCACAAATAAGGCATATGATTGTTTAGTTAGTTAAATTTGTTTAGGTTGGCTTATTTAAAAAAAAAGTAACGCCCATGTTTTAATAACGTTAAAAATCGTGCAAATTTGCTATACCTTACCTTGACACTATAAGCCAAAGATAAAGTGACTGCCAGCGGCAAACCTTCTGGAACAGCAACAACCAGTACAGTAACACCAATGATCAAATAACGAACCATGTTGTTAATATATGAGCTTTTCCATGGATTATTATGGGCAACAAATGTTTTGATACAGAAATTAATAATGAGTATAACAACGGTTAGAACTGCTATAGTAGAACCTGCATAACCAATTTGTATAGCTAATTTTGTAAGTTTAGCTTGTAAAACAGATTTTTCTTTCTTGTGACCCTCGGAAGCTGTCGATGTAGAAGTTACATGATTTTCTCCAGCTTCTGGCAATGGTTCATGCTTATTAGAAACAGGTGCTGGCGAATTCATATGACTATTGCCGGTTACTGCAGCTTCTTCGTCCCCTACAGACACACAATTTTATGTGAAACAATAATTTTCAGTTCAGTACAAAGACATGCGTTTCGTTTTTTAATATTTTTTTTAATAAAATGTTTCTAACAAAGTGTTAGTAACTCGGTGATATGTCAAAAGTAAATAAAATGTAATTGGTTAAACAGAAAGTAAGGAATGTATAATATAAAAAGATTTACCTGTAAGACTTTTCTTCTTCCGCTGCTTTTTAGCTTCTGTACAAAAACACATGCAAAAGGAGAACATTAGCAATCTCAAAACACTCCCAAGTCCTGGCATGGGTAAAATATAAATAAAACCAGAAATTCACGATGCAATTTTGGAATCAAAGTCAGTTTGTAATGAAATCACAGGATTGACATAATAAAAACTGCATCGAGCATCACTAGAGCAGCCTGGCTGCAAACTAAATGTACAGAATTATAGTAACATGGTATGTGTTGTCAGCAATCATATTTAAGTATGGGTCTGGGGTATTAATTATGACACAAATAATGTGCACTAACATTAAAAATGACATAAAGTACAAGGCATCTAAAAGACCGCTACAATCTATAATAGTGAGTTTTAAAAGAGCGGTCCTAAATTCAGAATAGGTACAAAGATCAAAACACATGGGCAAACCATGCACCACATAGCTACATGAACATACCTTTCTTCATTTTTTTCAATTCGGCTTCCTGTTGATCAACGGCGGCGCCTAGTAACGTGAAGATGATACCTGCTTGCGAATTGACTCCTACGGCGGCGACCAACATCTTCCCGGAACCCTCCATTACGTGAGTCCCTGACAGGACCATCGGATCGTAAGATTCACCTTTCTTGACGTGATCGGACTCGCCGGTAAGCGACGATTCGTCCACCTGAAAACCTCTTCGTATTTCTCGAGAAAACGCCGCAACTTACCTGTTACTACCTTCAAGTCATTCGACTGAATCAGGATACCGTCAGCAGGAAGAAGATCGC
The DNA here is from genome assembly GCF_008802855.1 of Photinus pyralis. Classification (NCBI taxonomy): domain Eukaryota; kingdom Metazoa; phylum Arthropoda; class Insecta; order Coleoptera; family Lampyridae; genus Photinus; species Photinus pyralis. The sequence goes on along the minus strand of NW_022170509.1, from coordinate 11,666,724 downwards.
CATATTTAATTTGACATATGTCACCTACAACAATATCGTTAACTGCAATTTGTTTGACTTCGCCCTGTCGGATCACAGAAAATTTGTGTTCTCCTTCAATACGGCCCTGAAGACCTCTAAATTGTCTCTCTTTCGTGTAGTCATTGAAACCCGTTACTAAGACTACTACAACAACTGATATTAAAATGGCAAGACCCTCAATCCAACCGTGACTTGTTTCATCGTCATCGAAATCTGTAAAGTTCTCCACGATACAAATTTTTGCTTATATATTTATATTTAAGGTTTAATAATACTCACGAACATCTTCTGCGGGTGGCGGTTGATAGAATGAAAGACCAAGTGACACTGCGGCAGCTATTTGTAATATAATAAGTGTTATATCCTGTAATGCTTCCCATACTAATTGTAGAAAGGTTTTCGGTGGTTTCGGAGGAATTGAATTAGAACCAAACGTTTCTCTTCTGTGTTCTAAATCTACTTGAGAACCACTAAGTCCTAAACGGCAAAAGACATATATGTATCAAAGTCGTGATCATCGCGCGTAAGTCACATACTCCACTACCATGACTACTCCGAAAGAAAACGCATCTTTCATAAAGATCTAAAAATATGACCCATATTCTTCAAAGATGATTTTCTCTCCAGAATAAAGAAAGTGTATATACTGACAGTGAAAAGCTGAATACATAAACTAAATACGCTCAAGTGCAAAAAATGGGGAGGGAGAGGTGTATTTAAAGAAATCCATTGTAATTGTTCTTGTAATGCTGGTTTCCTTGCTGTAATCAGCTATAACCAAAGTTCAAATCCAGTTTTGGACACACAGGATTTTTTTCTAAGTCTATATGAGGTTGGGTAAGTTACTTCACAGATATTTTTTGAAACTCGAAGGTATTTAACATTTAAAAATACCCAAAAAAAACCACTGAGTTTATCTTATGTTTGACCTTGAAATCGTGTCCTCTGCATAAAATTTAAAAAAAAATTAATTAGCAGACAAATAAACCGTCCACAAAAAACGAGATAGGTACCAGAAAACGAAAGCGCAATTCCATCTAGTTAGGCGTACCTTTCATCTACTAGGGGATCACAAGTCGGATGGCTGTTAAGTGCTGAGTGACTCAACGCTATAAGCTCCACTTTAATCAGTTTTTCCATAGGGTGCTAATGATTTAATTTCGAGTGAAATAATTCAAAATTTGTAGCTAATTCACAAAATAAAAAAGTCAGCGTCAAAATAACTCGGTTTGGAGTTATACCACAGATGCCAACGTTTAACACGAAAATCTTTTTGATTGTCTTTTGACTAAAACCTCTTATATTATAGGCATGTCAGTTCTATTTGCATCCAAGGGTTATGAGTTTATCACCTAGGTATTTCAAGTTGTACGTGAGACGAAACTAGATTCGTTATTTTCCTGTTGAAAATCACCAGATATAAAAAAATCAACATTTTTGGTTTACTTGGTTTGGGTAGCAATTTTGTACCAAATACCCTGCACAAAGTGATTCTTTTTGCACACCGAATTCATACACACTGTGTATGGTTCGTCTATACAAGCCGATTAGAGGTCATTTATGGAAGATCAGGGTATCTGCTCAATAGATATTTCTAAATGTGGATGACATTATAATTTGAGTTACACCTACAGCAACTCGCATGGTATAAGGAGTAGACGCGTATATTTTTGTTAGTGCTTCAGCCATGTGACCTTAGCGCACTCAAAAAAATCATCAAAAATCACCACAACCAATAAGCTCCCTAATACACTTTCTTTCTTCTGTGCTTAAAGAGCAGCTATCTAGGTACTCTACTTTTAAACTAGACCAGGCACATGCAAACAATATAGAACTATTTACCTTCACTAGGTGATGTATACAATTTCTTACATATTTCTTGTACTCCTCCTAATTCATTTATTCTATTTACACCTTCGCGACCTCGATGTTCCATAAGGTCACGTAACTGTTTTAAGGTAATTCCATATTGCGCGGGCCGGCCGTCTATCGTAGCCATCTCTCGTAGCTAGATCTGGAAAAAAATAGAGTCATGAGCATTTATTGTCAACTTCGTACAATATAAAACATATGTCAATCGGCATCGTATAAGACACTATTTCCAAACATGCATTAGGATAAAACGTAAGTGTGCCACACGATACCATAAAAGTTCTCTACTATTCTTCAACTTAATTGAGATAAATTGCGCTGACTTGATTCTAATATATTTTTATACAATCAAAGTTGTAAAATATTTGCTATATTTCCTTCGTTTTTTATCAATTGTCATTCTCATACGTTTCACATCATTGTGTAGTTAGTTTCATTCCACCTTGTTGTTAGTTAATTGAAATTTAGGAAGAATGTACCATGTACCCCATCTGAATGTGTCCCTTTGAATGTAACAACATTATTTTTTTCTCTATTTTTTTTTTGTATACAGGGTGTAGCACCTAAGTTTCCTCGGATCATAATTCGTTTAACATAAAAGATACCGAAAAAAGTCTTACAGCAAAATTGTACACAATTACCGTTGCTATATTTCTAAAATATTTTTGATCACCAGGGGCGTGCTGTATTCCAGTGGCGTATCAAACTTTTTTTTAATGGAATGCCGGTAACAGTCTCTAAGAATAAATACTATATTAACCGAGATATTAACCTTTTCTGCTTGAGTTGGAGACATTTTTGCAACGTTGATTAAAAACAATCATACACTGCCGACTGTTAATTATGAGAATTGAACCTCTTTTGTTTCATCATGGCACATTTAGATTTGGAAAATAAGGTTTTTTTTACAAATTGGCGACTGGTTTTTCTCTGAAATTTTCTTATGGAATGTGTGGTTTTCTTTGCATCAGTAGAAAATTTGTAGTTTTGGCTACCCAGAGGTATAATTTGTTTAGGGGGGTGCCATTTGAAATTTTTGAAAAATATGACTTTTGGCGAAGGTGAATCAAAAATTAAATTTTTCTTGTAAAGTACCTAAAAAAATTATGTGACTATGAAAGAGGTCTTGCCTGTGCCTCAATTCAAAAATTAGCCGCCTGCGCGATTTAGTTTCTCTAAACAAAATTCGAAGAACTGTCAAATTTTGACGAGAAAAAGTTATAACAGCGAAATCGTTAAAGCTAGGGGTATAAGTATATAAAAAAAATAAGTATTTTTCAAGTACATTCCAAATCAGTAATGAAATATGGAGCGTTCCATTAAAAAAAATGCAAGTTTGATACGCCACTGGAATACAGCAAGCCCCTGGCGATCAAAATTATTTTAGAAATATGGCGACGGTAATTGTGTACAAAATAAAGGAGTTATGCTCCGAGGGATCTTAGGTGCTACACCCTGTATATTTTATGCAATAAAAGACAATTTATTATTTTTTTTAATTAAGTAATGCGTGCCAACTGCTTAGGTCATTAGCGCGTTTATTTCTATATTTCGGAAGATAGGTAACCTTCCTAAGTACAATTTATGACGTTTTTAGCATTCTTCTTGTCTGATAATGCCTCGGATAATGCACTGATGTATGTTATGCCATCTTTTTCTCAATTTTCACTATAATGTCATAAGCTTCGTCGACCAAGATTTGTCGCAAGTGCGATTGATTCGTTAGCCATTTAGTTTTCCACTCTTCCTTGATTTGCGTTAATACATCTTGTAATGTCATACCCTCGATTTCCTCAGATGTTTCTGATAGTGCAGCTTTCTTCATTGCAGAGTTGGACTGGGTTACTGGGTCAACTGGGTCACTAAATTAAACTGGGTCACTGGGTCACGTCATACTCTTTTCAGTTAGACCCAGTGACCCAGTTTGACCCAGTGACCCAACTTGACCCAGCGACCCAATTTCACCCGGGGAGCCAATTCGACCCAGTCACCTAGTTTGATCGAATAACGCAGTTAAGTCAGTGCCCTCGGTTCAAGTGTACAGATTATGAAATAAATGAAGTGCTGGTTTGTTGAAAATAATACTCGATTGCTTGACAACTGTCATTTCTGTGATGTTTGCTTTAATACTGCCGTAAAAAACTTTCCATGTCCCGAATTGTATTAGAATAATGTTATTTCTTTGCTTCAGGGCTTACCAGTTTGCTTACAGGTGTTCATTCACATTTAATTTTTTTCTACTAGTTAGCTTAATCCAAATAAATCTTTTCTCTAAATACTTTCATTGACTACAAACTATAAACAAATGCATTTGATTTTTGTAGGTATTAGTTCTCTTGAATGAAATTGGGCTAAGTGCTTGTTGCCGAATATTATTGAGAAAGTTTTTTTTAAAATTAAAAGTTACTTGAAATTGTTTTGGATGATACCTAACAATAATTTAATTACTGAGCCACCGGGTCAAGACGGGTCACTGAGTAAAGCTGGGTCAAGATGGGTCACTGGGTCAAGCTGGGTCACCGGGTCAAGCTGGGTCACTGGGTCAAACTGGATCACTGGGTCAAGCTGGGTCACCGGGTCAAGCTGGGTCACCGGGTCAACTGGGTCACCGGGTCAGTAAACGAACTGGGTCACCGGGTCACTCTATGCTTGACCCAGTCCAACTCTGCTTCATTGCTTTTTTAGCGTTTCCCAGGTTCTGTACACACACTTCTTTCGCAATGACAATAATTTTTATTTGTGGACCTGCTCTTTGGACTGTGCAATTTTTTGCACAGGATTTGTTGACTTCCTATAAAGGCATTTACTACTTTTGTCCATGTGTCCTTATGGGCTCCACATGTATACCCGCACAGTATTTTAACACGGGTTCAACTACATTTAGTGACTACGTTTTGTATGTTTTAGCCAAGTGAGTTTCCAGTCTAGCCAAGATTTTGAATTCTGAGACATATGGTATAGTTTCGTTCTTTAGATCGAATGCCTGCATTTTGTCTTCTTGGACGAGAAGTGGAATCCGCGGCTTTGATAGCTTCTTCAGTTGGTACTTCAATATCTTTTTGAATGCTTTGTGATACCTGTTTTACGATTCTACCAACAGGAATAATGCATCTACGTACAACAATGGTTTGGCAAGGATCGAAGGATCCCATCCGTTATGTTATTTATTGCTACTTATGGCAAATAAGGTGCCATTTAGTACGGATCCGTGAGAGATTCCATTCTGCTGGCGTTTTATATTTGATCTTTACTTAAATGTCTCGATTACGCAGGAAGTTTTTAATAAATGTGGGGAGATTACCTTTGAAATGATGATGATACTTCCATACAGTACAGCATGTAGAGTATTTGAATGCCTCTTTAATTAGTTGGTCGATGCTTAGGATCTCTTGTGCTGTAACCTTTTCTAAATCCTGCTTGATATATAGTGAGTTTCGCCCTTTGTTCCAGTATGGTAATGAGTCAAAAGTTCTCCTTCGCTTATTGGTATTGCTACGATAGTTGCCAGTCTCCATGCTGTTGAGTATTGCTGTGAGTTCCAGGGTGCTTCGACTTCCACAAATTTGACTCTTTGTGTTCAGCCAAACTTCAGCTGTGCTGAGATCTCCAATCCTTAACACCAACTTCGATTTTGATTAAAGATCATGACGAAGGTAAACCACTAACTGAAATATTGTGTACCACCCGCTCTCCCTTGTCTTCTACTTCCTTGGTAGTCCCTCAATCGTCCTCGCTTATTTCAACTTCATATACATCCGCTTTAATATATAAAAAAGGAACCACAATTGTTTATTGTCCTTTATTATATATTAAAGCAAATCTCAACGAACCCCAAAAATAATGGAGAATTACATTACAAATTCATATACATCCATATATTTCTTCCATTTCCTTGTAATAACAATTAATGTCTATTTTCCAGCGTTTCCTTAATAGTTACATCTTTAGATAGACTTTTACTCCTCGGTGAAAGTATTTCAAGTAACAAATCATTCTAATGGCACAAATGAATAAGTGACTCAAATGTATACTGTCCAAGTTTATATAAACATTTTTCAAAGTGTCGTGTGTGCCATCGCTAAACTTAAAACGCATTTTTGATGTAGCAGATGTGTTTTCGAACTAAGGAATGCATGATTTGCTCTAAATACAGGTACACGTAAGTTGAGACAATACGTTTGTCCGTTTTGGCAACGAAATTGATGCATAATGATGTCACCTTTTGGACTAAGCGATGCAGGAATAACTCAATAATAGAATTTAATGACGGCAGTAGACGGTTCTACGATATTCCGATGCTGATATCTCTGGCGATTTATTAAGGCACCCTTCAGTTAGTGCTAACAAAAACTTTGTGAAAACTTTTGACATCATATGCAGCCGGTAGCGTTTTGTTACGCTAGAAGTGCGTTTTATTAAATAAAATTCTGAAATTTCCTGAACTTATTACCTAATAAACTACTTTAGGAACAAAAATAAGAAAACAACTCAAAACTCTCTGTCTAGTTTCCGTATTTACTTCATCTTATAAAAGGTATCAGGTTACGTTTATACTCTCGAATGACAAAAATAAATATTTCCCTCAGATTTCCACCAGAATGCTTCCAAGTAAGAGCTCTAATTACCAGCAAAGTATAAAACAATTTTACTACTACACGCGTTGTACGCTGTCGTAGTTTTAGATTACCCAAGCCTTTAATTACCGTTAACGACATACAAACAAAAACAAACGCCCCTCTCTTTCTTCCCACAAACAACACTACAAATCTTTTCAGTGTGGCTAAACTTAATTAAATTCTCCTTCATTACAAACTCTGTATAAAAAATTATTGATTGATGATACCCAATAGCAAAACTACAATAAGAAATGTTTATAAATGAAAAATGCTCTCACTAGATAATAAAAGACATTTCATGGGTGGTCGCTACATGAAATGATAAAGGCGTCGCACTCAAGCGATTGGCTAAAGCGCCTAACGTTCAACACGGATAAATTTAAATTCGAAACCTGCGCATGTGCAAAATGCGATAACAACTCAAATGGACGAACGGAAACAAGCAGTCATTGCATTTTCAACATTATTTTGCAGCTTTATTTAGCGCATAATGCAATTCTATTATACTCGATAAGTATCCTAACCGTGACTCATCCTGTACATGTAGGTATAGTGATTTATGTATTTGACACTCACTCGCATGCTAATAGGCGAGCTAATAGGTAAATTAGAAAGTGTTTACCAATTTGATATTTGTACTAATAAAGCGATATCATCATTTAAACCACAGATTCCCAGTTCATTTATTGCAATTTGAACTTTGACATTACTCACATTTTAACTAATAATTGCCAAAGTTTATTGATACATAATTAGATTATTTTTTTGCGTTCGTTAAGCCCGGCGTTACCATGTTTATTTACTCAATTATGTTAGAGGTTTGCAAAAAAGAACATTTTCAAATTAACAATCTTTTTATTATGATTAAAACATCCGCAATAATAAAAAGGCAGGTTCGTCTCCCTTTAATAAGATTAAACAATTTAATCGCTGGATTAAAAATATTCTTTTTAACACGTACGCCTTTTACTTTTCGAATGAAAATTTCGATTTTAATTTGATAATACGACTAGAATTCGAAATGTTTATGACGAGTATATGCAATTCTTGCTGATTACTTACGCACAATAAACTTTATTATTACTAACTATTATAAGCTCTACCATGTCCCCCACCCACTTTCAGTATGTAACATATCACATTGTTTTTAGGGTGTCAATTTTGAATGGGACGTCTTTTTCCCCTGTAGACCTAACTAACCTTCAGAACATCAATAGATCCACTTTCTTCTAACTTGGACGTTTTTATGAAATACTAGTAAACCCCGCGGATTTCCTATCGCCCTTGGGATATCGTTTTCTTGGACGAGACATACGCTGGCTTCCGACGGCTGCGCCGCCTTACCTCGCACACCCGGCAAACTACATTATTACCTAGCCGTATGAAATATACTCTACGATCTATAAGCTTATACCTTGTCTTATACCTCGTCTTATACCTACCAAATATACAAAAAAATTTCATAAAAATCGATTTTATTGTCTCGCATAGTCAACATCGACACGGCCATGGAATTATTGCCATAAGAAATACATTGTAAACTTCGAGGCAAAAATGCAAGGTTGATTCCTAAATGAAATACTAAGTCTTTAGTATCAGTGGTTTTGTAATTTTTTTGTCTATCGAGAAACGTAAAAATCCAATATGGCATCCATTCAAAATAAGGAAGTATCGAGAACCGCAGTTTAAAAAAAAATGTCTACGTCCATTGAATTTATCTCATCTAATCTAGCAACTTTTATTTGAAACTTTTTTCGATAGCTCTCTTGGTTATTAAAATATTTGCACTTTTTAAAAATGTCGATTTTCACTTTTTTCCAATTATCTACGAAACGAGTAATTCTTTAAATATCGCATCGGAATATCCATCAGCATCAGGAACTACACAACTTTGTTAATTTAACCGAATCTCTAAGTATAATAATAACAAAGATAGCCATGTTATCCTACTCAATTTGGGACACCCTGTGTAATATAAGTGTCAAGGTCAATTTACACACGTTAGTTATAAGTGTTTTAATTAACAAGGAATTGGCGGGCGACCAAGGGACTTTCGGTATAAAAAGTTACCCCTCCATCAAGTGCCAACCCCAATGAGCGGATGGTGGGTAGGGCACTCTATCTTGGGGTTAGAAAAAAAAACCTAAAGTCGATCGAGTCCTCAGAGACCATCGGCATAGGACGTGGAAAGCAACGGGAAGTATCGGAATATAGATCCTGGGATTTTCCAAGAATAAACAGTTTTTCAAAATGTCTATTACGAGGTCTATTATGAAGCGCGATTTTGTACAATGCCCCCCAAAATCGAATATCCAGGGGAGATTGCGATAATGAGGTTATTCGTGATGTTAAGAGAGAAGACAATTTCATTATGTATAATGGGAGATTGGAATGCGGTAGTGGGAGAAGGGAACCATGAGTAGTGGGAGAAGGGAACCATGACATTGTAGTGGGACCTTTTGGGCTTGGCAAAAGGAATGAAGGAGGCTCGGAAGAAGGAAATTTTGTACGCAGCACCAATTAGTGGTAGGTATGCAACACATGGTTTAATCATCAGCAACGGAGGCGGTACACCTAGAAAGCTCAAAGTCATAGCCAAATGTACCAGATCGATTATATTCTAGTCAAGCGAAGATTTCCTTTCCCCTCAGCACTCCTTATTTTTGAACTGATGAAATAATTTTATTTATAATGAACGCACCTCTTTCTCCCTAATATGGCTGGGCACGTGGTAGGTTGCGCCTCGAGTTACGCACGAAAAACTCAAAACTGAACCCAAAATTTATGCAAACTTCATTCATTTATTTTATAGTAGCAATTAAGTATATTTCGCTTGCTTAAAACGATAAAAAATAATCTGGATGGATGACAGATTTGTAGGGGGGGGGAGCAAGTAACCCTCGAATTAACCTATAATTCGACGTGAGGTCGATCAACAATTACTCTACAATCGCAGGAACAATTGCTGCAATCGCTTGGAAATTTAAAAAATGACAATTGCTAAAATCGCTTAAAAATCTCCACAATTGCTGGACAATCGCTGCACCTGCTGAGCAATCACTACAATTGCTGGAGAATTACAAAAATCGCCACAATTGCTCGCACTTGTAAACTAAAATCGCTGAGTGGTTTAGCACTCGAGAATTTCCACCGCGTAGATCTTAAAAACCTTAACTTTAGTTTTAAAACGGGGAGGGACTATACTTTAATGTGCACTGAAAAGGGGGCTTGTTGATCCAGCACACAAAATGAAACAATAAAATAAAAATGTTTAAGTACCAAAAAAATAATGGCAATAATCGAAATGTTACAAAAAAGGATTTTTGAAAATATGAAATACTTAGCTATAGGTACCTACTTTATGTGCATTTAGAGGGTGGCGGCTTGTAGACCGTGTAAACAAAATCAAACAAGGAAACAAACATTTTTGAAGTACCACAAATCGTAAAATAAAAAAGCGAGTTTTTATTTTAAAAAACTTGTAATTTTTAAAACATGAGGGCAGGTTATCCTTTTATGTGCACTGAGAGGGTGGTTTGTGGATCCTGGAAACAAAATCAAACAAGGAAACAAAAATGTTAAAAGTACCAAACCAATTACAATGAAACTATTAACTATTATTACATTTAAGAGGTGGCTTAAGGACCCTGTAAACAAAATCAAACAAAGAAACAAAAAATCTCGCAAAAAATTTTAGATGTACCACCACAAAAATTACAATTACATAGTCAGTTTTCTAAAAAAAAATGTATTTTTTTAAAAAAAAGAGCTATACTTTCATGTGCATTCAAAGAGTGGCTTGTTGAGCTTAGAAACAAGAAATCAAGTACCACACAAATTACAGCCCTCACAATATACCAATCGTCAGATAAGTACAAAACATGTAATTTTGAAAACGGGAGAGGGGGGGGGGTCCTTTTATGTGCATTGGAAGAATGGCTTGTGGATCCTGTAAACAAAATCAAACAAGGCCTGGACCTAACGGCTTATTAATTAATGCATTATTTTTCAGCAAATAAGTCTTTTCATGTCAAGTAGGCAGTGAAGTCAAAAATAAACTGTGCTTCCGACTGGTGTAAAATTCGCCTCCCCCTTGCCAAATTTACACGAAATTCCGTAAAACACGTGCATCGTCTGTGAAAAGGCGTCCAAAATTGGCGTCCCAACCGGTTCGTCGAATATGTGACCTATGACGTCAGACATATCAGTCAAGTTGACATAATCGCTGATTACCGGCACAATTCCAAAGCCAAAATGTGTTATGACGTGATAAACTTTATCGGGATCACATTGCTCATTAAGTCTATTAGTCACCCACCGGCCTTGTATTTGCGAAAGTAAGACTGAAGTGAACCGGCGCGTCTGTGGCGGCCTTTAGTCATCCCTATCATCATTACATAAATAAATAAAGATTAGTTTAGTTACACAATTGGACATTTAAATAAAGTTATCAATTCTTTCCCATTTTTTGTAATAACAAAAGGTCATCCTATCACCACCAGATTGTTTAGCATGGGTGTAATTAAGAATCAATTAACTTTAATTGTTGTTGGTACAAATTTTAGTGGGATACTGCACCAGTGGCTGACTAATTTTAGTACAAATTTCTTTGGATAACGATTTTCGTTTCCTGGTGCTCGCTACTCGCTAGACACTGTTATTTTTACATGCCATTCCAAGGGAATCTTCACACGCACCAAATTAATTTTTTATAATTGAGTAAAATTAAACGTTGCAAAAACGGCAGCGATTGGAGAAAGAAAATCAAGAAAAGAGGGAGGGAAAATGTAATTTTTAGACCGGCTAACGGGAGCTTTTTGCGTCAACTAAAATTAGACAAAAACCGAAACTTCCTTTTTGATATACAAACTACGTAAACTAAACCGGTTAATTGTTAAGCCGGCGTATTTAATTTTAGAAAGCGGGATGTATTTTTATTTGTTCATACCTGACCAATCGAATAACTTTGCACTGTGGAAAATTGATTGCATTAAACAGTTTCTTGAAACACGTTGCTTATTTTACAAGAACCATGTGGAAGTGAAACTTCACACAGCACTAGCGGGCACAATTAGCACACATGCATAGCGAACCGCGCGCGTAACTTTAGCCGAGACAATTTACTTGACGAAAATCAAACTGAATCATTGCAGAGAAACTTATTACCTCATTCATACGCAAGCGACATATTAACTGGGAAAAAGAGGGGATCTTCTCTATGGCTCAGCTCAGGAAATTACCAAATATCATTTCGTAGACATCCTCGTGTTGCCACGCCTTTAGTCGAGAGGTTTCGTCGCGTCCTGGTGACGCGCGGAATCTTTAAAATGTTGACAACGTTATTAATTAAAAATTCCAGACACAAAAACCTGCCGTTCAAATTGACCTACTTTGTATTTACGTATGCATACAAAAAGAATTCGCGCATCCCCATATTCTTTTGCGAGCGTACTTCCTTCTGGAGTTGATTATTCCCGCCCGGCCTACACAATACATATATCTATCCCTCGGAATTCCTATATGCACCCACATTTCACGTTTAGTTATCCCAAATAGAAGAAGCGTGTTTTTTGCGCCAAGTCTCACGATATATTAACGGAAATATGAACTTTTTAATCTGGAGTTGCAATTTGATGCCTATTTACCAATAGATCCAGGCCGAAGGATGCGTGGTAATCCCATGAACTTGATTGGAGAGCCAACGTTACTGGAACTCCTTCCCAACCTTCGAATGCGGGACTATGCGGAAGTGAACTTTTAATTCATCGCCTGCTCATGGCCCAGGGACTAATATGGATCAGAGGATCAGACAGTACAAACACTAAGGGGGCTCGGTCGAAAGCGAAACCTGTACAAGCACCGGGACCGACAAAACCACAAAACAACGGCCCCCTAGTCCTACCCCTACGCCAAGGGGCGCCTAAGCCTAAAATAATGTACTAACTAATTACCCTCGAAAAACATTAATGCCACAGACAAAATTATGGGAATGCTTACCCCTTAATAAGGCTAGGCAACACACGATGCACCATTTATGGAGCTTTACCCTGAGCTTTGAAAAGTGGACCGATTAAGTACACCTCCCGCTATAAGCACAGATTTAAACATCTGTGCTATAAGGTGTTCGAGAAAATCGTGAAGGCGCAATTCACCGACTACATGAATGTGAATCAGATTATCCACACCAATCAATCCGGTTATCGTACTGGGCACAGTACAGACACTAGATGCCATACTGCAATGCAAAACGTTGACGATCGATTTGTCTAAGGCTTTCGATAGTATTCACCATGAGCTCCTATTGGCTAAGTTGTTCTACTACGGGTTGAATAAAGTAGCAGTAAACTTTTTTCACGAACATTTGATTTATCGAAAGCAACTGGTAACCGTTCAAGATCATTTCTCTGATTCCTTGGTTTTAGAACGGGGGGTTCCGCGGGGTTCCATTTTGGGGCCAATACTCTACCTAATTTATGCCGCAGATTTAAAAAATGTCTAACCACTGGCCTCATTTGTATGTTGATGACATACAACTCTTGTATAGATTTCGGAAGCAGAAAGAAAAATAAATTCTGAACTTTGACGAAACTCATAAACAGTGCTTAAATATCAACCATAATCAGTCCGAAGCAATAGTGTTTGTGGTGATTTTAAAAGAACTTTCGTGAAAAGTATTATGTCCGTTAAAATGAATATTGATGCGCTGAGATCTAGTTATGAAGTAAAGAGACGAAAAACTCCGATTTAAAAATAATGTCAATTCAAAAAGGATTCATGGCATTAAAGCTGTTGTACTCTAATCTAATCGTAGTATAACCAAAGAGTCACTGTATTGATCTCACTGACAGTAAGAGGATACAACGTATACAAAATGCCTGTGTAAGATTTATCTTCGGTATCAGCAAAAGGGAACACATCTCTTGTAAAATTCAAGAGCTGGGGTGTCGCAATATGCATAACAGAAGGAAATTACACTATGCTTCTTTTGTCCACAAAATTATTACTTCCTGCAGTCCAAATTACGAATATCGATGGGATGCATCTCGCAATGGTGGTGGAATGGTGAAAACAACCCCTATACTACTTATAAAATGAAAAATAACGAAATTTACCCGTTTCCTAAACCCACCTTCCATTATCCATTCTATTTACTACGATTATATTTTTTTTTTGAAATTATCTACTGGGGGATGATTCCATAACACAACCCGCAGTACCCAATAACATTCATAATTTTTTCTTTTCAGATTCAGTCTGTAGATAATGAAAACCTTTCAGAAACTATGTTTTGAACAAACCTATGTGTCATGAAATCATCATCCCCCCCGATCAAGGCACGATTTCATATACACAGTATTCAACATTTTCCTTTCAGTTAGGATATTGTTTAAGAATGGAGGCTATCAAAAAATCGTGTGTTAAAAAACTTAAAGTGGTGATAAGGGTTGCTTGTGTACTTTAAAGACTAGGATTGGTTAAAATACCAGCACAAAAAACGATACCCTAGCTGAAATTTTGGTGAAAATCAAAGTACGGAATCCACAACAAGAGCCAGATGTCCTGATCTTACTCTAACAGCAGATCAGTTCACATCGAATGGAATAAAAGATTTGGAGTTAAAAATGGCACCTTTTAAGTGTTACAAAAGAACGTATGGAAAAAGTTCACCTGTTGGAAGCTACGACAAATTTTCATTAAACGAATTTAACTACCTCTGATATTGCTAAAAAACCAAAGTACTCTTGCTATATTTTGTGATCTCAGCAGAGCTTTCGATACCGTAGATCACTCATTATTGCACAAATTAATAGCCATACCCAGGAGCTCGTTTGCTATATATGATGACACATTTTATTATTATACCTATCGTCATATATACAGGGTGACAATTTGAAAACTTACCACCCCCCATATCTTAGTAAATAAACGAGATATTCAAAAAAATCAAAATCCGTTTCGGTAATTCGGAGGGGGAATCACAATGACATAGTTGGTGACGCACCCCCTCACACCCCCTGCGCCCTAGCCACCCCAACTTTTAAATCTTAAATAGTGACTCCCCATGTGTGATACGTCATTGGAAAGCTCTGCAAAAATGCTTTCCAACCATACCAAATAGCATTACATTTAGGTTAGTAATTATCGTGCAAATCAAAAAATAAACATGGAAAATCGTATTTAACTTGAATTTCCAAAGCCGACTTGACAGCAACTCATTTTTGATCGCCAGTTATAATCTATTCTCAAACTCTTGTCGAACCTTTTCAAATGTTGGTTTTGCAATATTTCGACATTCTTGAATTATTCTCTGTCTTAGTTCGTCTATGTTCGCCGGTTGCGTTGTAAAAATGACAGATTTCAAATGTATCATATTAGTTTATTTTTTGATTTGCACGATAATTACTAACCTAAATGTAATGCTATTGGTATGGTTGGAAAGCATTTTTTCAGAGCTTTCCAACGACGTATCACACATGGGGGGTCACTATTTAAGATTTAAAAATTGGGGTGGCTGGGGCGCAGGGGGTGTGAGGGGGTGCGTCGCCAACTATGTCATTGTGATTCCCCCTCCGAATTACCAAAACGGATTTTGATTTTTTTAAATATCTCGTTTATTTACTAAGATATGGGGGGTGGTAAGTTTTCAAATTGTCACCCTGTATAATAATACTGGAGGATCTCGAAAATAACTGGATCAAGTTTTATAGCTAATCTGCACAATATCTACCTAAATCTAACGGAATACGTAGACGTTGAAACCACCCAAGTTAGGCCTTTCACAGATTTAAAGTTGTTTTTACAGGAAGACATTCCCGATATTTTCTCTGTATCTAAAAGAAACAAGTTAAAAAGTAATCGTAAACGATTTACATAAAGCGCATTTCCACTTGCATTCATTTCCCATTTGTAAGATGCAACTTCTGTTAAAATCGTAGAAATCTGGCCACAAATATGAAAGATAGCATTGCACATGGGCAATCCATTGTTGACGTGCTACTTCAATTTCAGTTTATGAGAAGAATTTCATTTCAATGCTTTTCTAAATAAGAAAGTTGGAACTGCGCATGCGCAAACCTCAATTTTAAAACTAATGTTAGATTTTCCTTTGTTCCAAGCGCCTATGTATCAAATTTCGTTTAAATTCTTCCATAAATAAAAAAGTTGGCACTGCGCATGCGCAAAACCAAATTTTGAAATTGGCGTTTGATTTTCCTTTATTCAAAGTGCCTATGTATCAAATTTCATTCAAATACTTTTATAAGTAAAAAAGTTTGCAATTCGGTTTATAAATGGTCGAGATGCGAAAAGGGCGCTGTGAATTTTGAATCGATTCGATTCAACTTTTGGCATTGCGTATTATATGGTTAAAGCTATGCCCATATTGAATTTCATGCAATTCAGTTCATAACTAACTCGCGATCGAACATTTCTAAACAAAGTTATCGTTCACACGGACAGATAGATGGACAGACAGACAAAGGAACAGACGGACAGACCAACCGGCAGGCGACAGATAGCAATGCAAAATTATAAACAATCTCTAGGATCGTTAATAAACGGTAAAAGTGTAAAATTATGGAACATGTAAAAAACGGTTTTTTGTTTTTTTTACAATAACTTTTTTTGTAAGCGGTACAGAAAAAATTCCTTCGTTGGTACAAGACTCGACACCATAACGAACCAAATAGCGAAAAAAGTAGAACAATAGCTCTTAAGATAAAAAACTAGTAGCGTCGCAAAGTTAGCGGACGGACGGACAAAGTGGCCACAATAGCACATTTTTTTTTTATTTTTGTGGAAATGCGCTAAAAACCAATCTGAAACAGTTTCACTCAAGCGTATGGTAGGTGTAGAAGACACTGAAAATCAAGTGACTAATTTAGATATAACACTGAAGGCACCCCTCCTTTTGAAGAAAGCGTGTTTGAGTTCACCAAAATGGACTTTTCGGGGTTCTCTTGATGATACTGGTTTCAACCTTCCTCAAGAATCTCTGCTGTTTTTGAAAAGGGCTTTGTGGCAGAGGTGAAGTTTCTTATGTTGTTGATAGCCAATCAGAAATAGATAACCGTGCTTCCAAGCTTTCACACATTTTAATGTTTGAATGTCTTACCAAAAAACAATCAAAATTCATATCAGCTATTCAAGTACAAAGAACCCGCGAGTTGCTCTTACAAACGAGTTTAGGACTCGTTATTGATAAAAAAAACCACGAACTAAGGCCGCGGTTGACATTTTGTGAAATCTACGGTTATCGATTGATTACAGTAAAGTAGATAGAAACAGCAATCGCAAAAGGCATTTCCAAAAATTACCTACAATGATGGGGTGTATATTCCACCAGAATTTCAAGAAACAGTTATTTTATTTTGCGGCTGACAACTTCGATTTTCATGAAGACACTCCTGATGAAAAACAACGCTGCATGCCACAGTCCTGGTTGGCTACCAGAAAGAACCTAGTAACACAAGCAATGCAATTTTGGACCAAGATAACTTGAAAGATATCAAAATTCCACTGGACCAATGTTATTTAGAAAAAAAAACGGCAAGCCTGAAATTCCCAGAGATATCGTTCTGCGTATAACAGCCTATGAGACTTTAACTGATGCTTTCGAAAAAACCTGCTGCTATTTGCAACAAAGGATTGTATAGCTGAAGGAACTACTAATAAAAAGTAGCATGGTTTAACGTGACCCGCCTACAATTCAGTCGTATGTCCGGGAGACACAGAAAAAACAACAATTGCCTTTTTCACCATTCATAATATAAAGTCTATGGACACATCGGTCCAGCTAACTTTTCTTGAATATTTTTGAAAAAGTTAAGTAAGGCAAACGAACAGTTGTAACTGGTGACTTAGGTCTGTATAAGCTGCTGCTGAAATTAGTAGTTCACATTACAATGGCAATGTTGAGGGCAATATGTTGTTTTATTGAACTCTCTGGTATACCAGAGTCTTGGATCGAATCTGGCATATATAGTGAACAAGTAGCAAATAAAATTTTGGAGGGAAAACCAGTAGGCACGCCGCTCCATAGAGGCGCATACTGTGACTTTGGAAGTTTTTTTTTCACTTGGATGAATTCATGAAACCCTTTCCGCATTTGGATTTGATGAATTAGCGAAATTGTTGGCAGATTCTTGTGAAAATATATCAGATGTGGTAGGTATCCGAAATCACGCGCAATTATTACATAAGTTGCTTAAGGAAATTCAATTCTGCTTCAAAATAAAAAGGTTCAACCAAAAAAGGGAGAATCAAAACCAACACAGTTCTTTGCCATACAGTATAAGAACATAGTCGCTACCCTGCTAAATTTCCTCACTTCTGTGCGTAGTAGAAACTGGAATCTTAGAAATGTGGCTCTAAAGGATTTTCTAAAGCATTTTTTGCTTTGAACCTGAGGAATTAACTTTCCACGTTCACATGAAAACTACAATAAAGAATTGCGCACCAAAAGATCACAATCGTGTTTCGAAGAATTAATTATAATTATGAATTTAATTAGAAAACATAGATTTAAAATGCAACAACGTTTGGGAATTGTATTTATTAGTCAATTATAAAAGAAACATGTTAAATTGCCCAATTATCCTTCATACACTAGAGGTTTATATTTTTCAAATTAAATTTACAAATTGTTTTCAATTTCAGATGGTAGTATACGAGGTAGAATACAAAAACTTTTAAAGACCACTGGCCCATCTCAAAAATAATCGTTGCCGCACATAGTCGTATATTTGACAATATTTGTCTGGTTACGCAAGTAAATAGTAAAATTTAATTCATTTTTGTGGTTTATTGGTATTTTTGTTGTACTTTTTGTATAATCAGGTAGTTTAGACCTTAATAAAATGTAAATTATTCCTCGTTATCGCCCAATTAAAAGTGATTACTTTTATTGTAACAAATATAAAAGAGGTGTGGGTGGCTAATTAAAAGGCAATAAATTTAAGTAAAACCAAACATTTCCAAAAACTAGATAATGTGTAAAATGTTTAAAATTTTGATCCACCGTAAAGGACATCCATTACAAAAAGTAATCGATAGCCGTTCATTTTTCAGCTCTAAAAAAAGCTCATGTCTCGGGAGCTCTTTTACTTTTTCATTAACGGGAACCTCGATCCCCTAGCTCTTTTAGTAGTTGCGAGCATTCTTTGAGCAATATATAATTTCTACTCTTTATGTAAACGATAAACGAAGTTACTTGCAATATCATAGAGAAAGAGCTCGCGATTACTAAAATAGTTCACGACTACTACAAACGTGGGCTAACGATTATTATAATCACTCGATTTTCAAAAAGAGCTCGCGATTACCGAAGACTTGAGATTACTCTGAGGGAGAGTGTATGACTTTGAACAAGTTTTAAAAATTACCAGTAAACGCGACTACTTTTGAATAATCGAGAGCTGGTAAAAGAGCCATTTGCTGTGCTCGAGATTACGCCTCAGGTTAGATTCAATTCATTTGATCTCTGGATGCACATCTGCGATTCAAACAGAAGAAAAATCGCATATAGATGATTTTATGCCACTCTATCATTAAATACTTGTATAGTAAGAGAAGGTCTCTAGTAGCGTCGATCAGTATGTCATGAGCAAATTAAAAATCTTGACGTTTTACTGTATTTGTTACCATTGGGTGTTAATAAGACTTCTTTACAACCGGTTTGACCAGAGGTTGGTCCATTACCATGGAAACAGTTATCAAAATAATAATAAATAGTTACACTCAACAAATTTCGTGGCACACTCGCTCACATACCCTGTGTCCCAGGGAAAACGTCCATACGGAAACAGAATGACTATTTTTTCGAGAAGGATTCACGAGTCCTTTGATATGTATTTGAAGTTAGTATTCAACGTACGTTATTGCGATTACCTAATGCTACAAAACGATTGGAGTAGTACGTTGAACGTTAATTTCAAAGTCCTCGTGGATCCTTCGCGAAAAAATACATTGCCGTTTCCTTATGGTGCGTTTTACCTGGGTCACACTGTATATTGATTCACGACAACATGGGTTTTAGTGGAAGATCAGCAATATTTACTATATTTTAAGTAGGTTTTGTCAAATGCTCCTGGGTCACCGAAAATTTAATCAGCTCTTCCTTGGGCGATCATAAACATAATACTGAAAACAGAATTGGAAAATTCGAAACCGTTGGCGAGTTACCACGTACACGGACAGGCAGAAATCATGAACTCGCTTTAAGATTTTTAACTTGGGGGGGGGGGGGGCAAACAAACATCTAATCCTCACATCTGAGCAGGTCTTTTAAAGCAATACAAATAATTTTGATTATTAGAGCAAAAACTATTCCGTGAACCGTTACAACAGGTCGAAGAGACGTACTCCACAAGAGGTAAGGAAACGAAGAGAAAACAGGATGCATTAAGACCTGGGCCCTCAGCGGAATTGACAGTCTTAGGGAAGGGATGGTTTCTTCCAAATTTACGGAGAGGCGAAGTTACGATTTATCAAGGAACCTTCCCAAATCTGTGAGAGCAATAGTGGAAGTCCGTTTTGATTTCTTTATTTAGCATGAATCGTTACCAAATTGTGGATGGCGAAAGAGAAAAGTGTCTCCGAGGAGATTATTTGACACTACACCGCGCCTATAAACTAGTTACCGCGCATACTGCCAACAAAATTATTACTCCACTGACATTTTATGACTGGTAGGTCCTGCCAAGGATGGGGGTAGGTATAATTTTTAGCAAAAACACTCCAGATTTAATTTGTGGTAATAATTTCCGACAAGGTCCACGATTTATTCCGACACAGGTATAGGTAGTAAAATCCCTAGGAACATTTCTTAAAAGCGGGGGGAGGTTAATTTTCTGAAATTTAATTTAAAATTTTGAAACTTTCTACACAGACACACAAGTGGTTAATTTGAATGAGTACAGTTGATTATGATCAATTAATACTGAATACCTACCACTTTGTGAAAAAACTTCTTACATTAGGCGAATAAACATTCTTTAGTAAAACAAATGTCTGACCAGTAGGTTTAAAGATAGCCAGCAGCAGACATTGTACCGATTATACCAATACATTACTGGTTTTAGAAAATCGGTGCTGGTTGAGTGTGATACGTAACCAGCACACAAGGAGTGATAAATGTAAACTTTAAGTAATAACAGAGAGTCATTCAACCCTTTACCCTAACTATTCTGCAATTTTCATTTAGAATATTCAGGTTCTTCAAACCATCATCACAGCAAAATGAAAAGGAAAACTATAATTTATTTTGCAACACATTTTTTCCTCCACCTTTACATCACTCAAATTCGACATTTTGTGAATAAAAAAAAGATGGGAAAAAATGACAGCAAGAAGGTGATGCAGACGTGATAAGTTCGAAAAAAATTGATAGAAAGATGTTCCATGTTCCTGTTGCTTAAATTTTATAAGCTCATCCAATTGATCTTAAAATAGACAAATGTAAATGCTTTAGTTAGAACGACGCAATCAGTGGTACCTACCTGAGGGTCCCTCAACATGAAAATAGCGCATCGAAAATGTGGCTAATTTAAAGATAATTTCTCCATTTTGTATTATGATAATGGTTTTATTGTCCAACTAGCGTGAAGGGTATAAAATGATACATGCCAATTATGGCAGGTGGTCGCCGTTTGCAAATATTATAAATTATGCCTTTAAAGATAGAAATGTACTGAAGTCTACACGTAGGTATGTTAATAACAGTGTTAGGTAAAAATCCAGATATCATTAATTGTCCGTATACGCAAATAACATACACAATAAATCAAGGTCTCTATTATTATGATGATGCAATTGATGGAACTCCTCTTTGGAACCAGGACTGATTTTACACCTTTAAATGAACTGGACGACTATGCTCCCATATCTATATAAAAAGAATAATCTTTATAATGGTCAGTGCCGTGCTTTCGAATTTCCGTCTCCTTGTCTGCGTGTCTGTATTTACGCTAAGTATACCAAGAGTTTATATTCAGAAAATATTTTTTGCGTAATTAATTTGGATCACTCTATGCTACATCTTTTCCAGTTATAATTGAGAAAGTATTAATTATAAAATTAGTAATGCTGCAACGATAGTTTAGGTTTTCCTTTCACTACATCCATCCATATTTCATAAGAACCATTCATTTTCAGTGAACACAAGGAATTTACTAAATAATTTGCCTGAATTGCGGACATGTAATGACAGCACTAATCCTCAGCATTGTAGACATTCCACATTGTAAAAAAGAGTGAAAACATTGTAGTGTAATGGAGTGCACACAATTTTTCAATTACATACGTATAATTATGGCACATTTTTAGTGATTTCTTCATTATCTTCCATCGTATATACACGGCGACCAGTAGCGGTTCTAATTTAAATTAATAAGTTCTACCTACTCTAGGTACTAGCAATAACTTCAATTGCAAAAAGTTGTAATTCAGGTAGTGATTTAGTCTAAATCAGATCATAAGTTACTTGGGACTATACACCTCTGAAATTCAATTTACCTCTTTAATTTACAATTGGGCGTTTTCAAAATCCTATTGATCAATCTGTGATGCATTTGGCGGTTTCTGAAATTTAATTAAATTTGACAATGGCTAAAATACAATCGCCTAAATCTGAATTGCAATCATCGGTACTTGTCATTTTCTCAAGAGCATCTTCATAAACCTAAATTACCAATGGAAAATGCGTAGTTTAATTACAATAAAGTTCATTCTTTCTAAATTTTGATTTGTGTGTAATTTTTCCCTTCGAAATGTAAGTACCTAGTAGTCACTTGCTTTATGCTTTTTAGGAGAAAACTTGTAAGGCCTTATTGGCTATCGTCATAATTTTGTTTAAATATCTAAATTACCACTACATAATCCAAATTACATTCAAAATTATCTCAATTAGACGTAATTGTGTAAATAAAACTAGTGCCTTCTAAATCAACTGGAGCTGAAAACAAGTTGGGATTTCGGAATTTTTTTCACTTAGATCGCATTCGGAAACCAAACTTTTAATACGGCTCATATTCCATAGCACTGATCCTTAAACTCGTAGAAATCGATTGGCGAAGGGAAGTCTCTTTTGGGAATTTTTTTCTTTCTGGGTACAGTTTTGGAACGACAATGTCCTGGTATCTAGAAACATCAAAGACACTATGGAAAGTTTAAGTAACCTCTTAAAACTGTTTCACCCTCTCAAGAGTTTCTTGACCTTTTTGAACATACATCGTTTTGTTAAAACTGTAATTTACTAACTTATTTTTGCCTTAAAAATCATGTTATAATGTTGTTTCCAATGTGTCAACAAAGTGGTATATTACATAGTTTTTCCTATGGCAGTAAATTTTTTGCATTTTTCAATAAAAAATGTTTACTGATTAAAATAAAGTTTCACGCAGTATGGGTTCGTGTTACGTTTAATAAAAATATATAATTATTGAATTTTGAAGAGAGTGCCTTGGAAAACAAAAGGTAGTGCCTGTCATACATCCATTCATTTACTTCTTTATGATTACCAAATTCAAATACACGTGATATTATGCTGAAATTTTTAAGTGGTAATTTCAGCGATTCATTTACTAATTATTTTGACTTTCAATAGAATAATTTCACGTTGGTTTTCCATTAGATGTGGGGTTTATAGGTTAAATGATTCACAGCCGGCTTTTATTTCAAAGCCGCCCCCTATGAAAATAAAATAATCAAATTATAGAAACTACAAACGCAGTGTGTACAAACATTACTTTATTAACGAGCTCCTAGCGAGTTTATAATTTTGTGGTGTCTGTCCGTCCGCCCGTCCGTCCGTCCGTCCGTCCGTCCGTCCGTTAGCACGATAACTCATAAATGAATGGACCGATTACGATGAAATTTTGCAGGTGGATTCTTTATCAAATTTGTAGATCGGAGTTCGTGAATTGGCAATGTAGACCAAAAAATAAAGTAGGCCCTTTTGACATCTCCGTTAGTTATGAACCGAATTGCATGAAATTCAATATGCGCATAGCTTTAGCCATATAAAACACAATTCCAAAAGTTGAACCTAATCGATCAGCATTCACAGTGCGCTTTGCGCATCTCGACCATTTACAGACCGAACTGCAAACTTTCTTATTTATCAAGGTATTTAAATGAAATTTGATACATAGCCACTTAGAATAAAAGCAAATTTAACGCCAGTTTCAAAATTTGGTTTTGCACATGCGCAGTGCCAACTTTCTTATTTATGGAGGGATTTAAATGAAATTTGATACATAGCCACTTAGAATAAAACCAAATTTAACGCCAGTTTCAAAATTTCGTTTTGCGCATGCGCAGTGCCAACTTTCTTATTTATGGAGGGATTTAAATAAAATTTTATACATAGCTACTTGGAATAAAACCAAATTTAACGCCAGTTTCAAAATTTCGCGTTGCGCAAGCGCAGTGCCAACTTTCTTCTTTATGGAGGGATTTAAATGAAATTTGATACATAGCCACTTGGAATAAAAGAATATTTAACACCAGTTTCAAAATTTGGTTTTGCGCATGCGCAGTGCTAACTTTCTTATTTATGGAGGGATTTAAATGAAATTTGATACATAGCCAATTGGAATAAAAGAAAATTTAACACCAGTTTCAAAATTTGGTTTTGCGCATGCACAGTGCCAACTTACTTATTTATGGAAGCATTCAAATGAAATTTGATACATACATAGCCACTTGGAATAAAAGCAAATGTAGCGCCATTTTTCAAATTTGGTTTCGTGTAGGATGTGCAGTTAAATGAAATTTCATACATATACACTTTAAATAAAAGCAAAACTAACATCAGGTTTAAAATTTGGTTTGGCACATGCTATAGTCATACCCAGGAGCTCGTTTGCCATAGTTGTTTATTTTCTCGCAAATATTGGATTTTCTACTTCTTTTGTTTAAAACTTTAAGAAAATGTCCCATAGGCAATAAATGTTAATACAGATTCTAGTTCAAATATTTTGCTATATATTAGATTCAATGATATTCGATTTTATTCAGCGGCAGTAAAATAGTAGAAAGCATATCACAGATCAATCACCCCACTTTATCATTTTCGAATCGTTTACGCACTTAAATTGTAAATAGTATTTAACTACTTAAAAAAGACCTGTCAAAACTATAGAATTAGCACTATATACAAAACACTGCTTACTACAGCTAATAAAGAGTTAAAGATCTCTAGTTTTGATGGTTTAGATTTTATGAGACTATTTCGCAGTCGCATTGCGTTCTGTTCAATAAAATTTTTTATATGGCTATTAGGGCCTACACTACTATACTATACTATTCTTTTTAATAACAAAGATACTTATACCCCATAACCTACCCTTACGCCCAGCAATTTTTTACACAAGTATAGATCGAAGAAATAAACATTTGCAAATTTATTGAATCGTTGAGAGAAAAGATGTACAGTAGCTACAGCAATAAACGAAATGGTTCGTTTATATCACCCTATTGATATGAAATCTATCAGTACCCTAATGCAAAACCACAGACGACGACACTTTTCATTTCAAAAGAAACAGTCTATGTTGCCATGGATCAGTACTTAATGTGGGAGTTGTTTCTTTTGCACCCATAATCATATCGCAAGGGTTTTCCATTGTGGTTGGTAAACAATGCAGGGAAATGCAGTCTCTTGCTCAAATGCCGCTTTTGAATATTATAGATAAAAAAATATGAGACCGATTAGAACATACCATGTCTGTTCAAAAAACAGGAAGAGGATTCTAACTGTGAATCACATCGCAATTACTATCATTTGTTCCTATACATATTATTAAAGTTGTTCATACGCTGCTAACACCTGATGGCTCTCAAATTCGCACCCCTCGCAAGTTACGAAAAATAAAAATAATTGCCGGCTTTTTTACAGCAAATTTATCGGTTTTATCGCCAGAGAGCGCTTGTTCCTGGTACGACGAACTAATTGTTAATATAGTGTTGCGTTTTCAACAAAATTTTTCAGGAGCACAGTTCCTGTACATCTAGGAAATGTGCTTTCCCGTTTCCTCGACAAAATCAATAAATGAAAATTTCATTGAAATTTGGTCATCGCGCGCCCTCTTGCATTAAAAGGGTTTCTGTTAAACGTCTGTTTGTAATCCAAAAGTTCAAACGGGTTGCTTTTTGGATATATAACCTTGTTCATGTAGGGATTGTTCCTTCGGGACAGCTGAATAAGTAATAATTCGATAGAAGCTGATTCTTATTTTACTACCATACCTACAGAAGCTGGAAATCCTCCGAATCATGAATTATGTAAAAATCTGACATAATATAACATACTAGTGAGTTCAATAAAGGATGAATTAAGACATTCAAATAAGAGAAAGAATAACGATCAAACGGGTAAAGTTAGTAAACAATGTAGTATAGCAACAAAGCTGGGGAAAATGACGTTAAGGGTAAAAGTCAGTCTATTTTGTTCAACTAATGCCTTTTTAGCGCATTTTTGCAAATTTATTTTTAAACCGTTTAATAATATCTGGGGGTTATTCCAGTGGTGGTACGTTCTCTTCTTAAAACTTCTACATCCCGCCCCGCTCACAAAATGCCTTGGATTTTTCTTCTAGTTTTATTTGGAGGAGAGGGGAGATGGCAGCACGAGCGCGTATAGGACAAGAAATATCGATAGAAATACTTCAAGAATTACCATGAGAACGTGGAGGGCTGTAAACGTTTTGGGTGATATATCACCAATGGTCTAGGGGGGTATGGAAGACACCCTAGGGAAAAGAGCTTCTATGGCTCTCTTTCGAAGCTGATCATACAAGTGTTAAGGGCTCTAAATGTTTTGGGTGTACTACCTATAACCGGGGGGTCTGGGAGGAAAGAGTTCGTATATCACTTAGAGATATGGAATACCTTCTAGGACAGAGCTCTCATAATTCTCTATCGAAAATGATTATACGAGTTTTTAGAGGTTTAAACGTTTTGGAGGAAGTACCTACATATCACCCGTGCCCAAGGAGAAAAGCTGTCATTGCATTCTTTCGAAGCTGATCATACAAGTGTTATGGACTCTAAATGTTTTAGGTGTACTGCCTATTACTGGGTGGTATGGGATACCCCCCTCTCCCTTGAAAATGATCATACAAACGTTAAGGGGTCTACACGTTTTGAGGAGAAGAAGGTCATGCAAGTGTTGAGTGCTCGAGGATCTGCGCTACCATCCTAAAAACCTCTACATAGATGCGTATCTGAATTATGATACAACATTGAGGATTTAGCGCCAGTTACGTAAAATTTATTTCATTATTTGTGTCAGGAAAAGTTCCAATGGGCTGTAATTATAGGTGACAAAAATGAATGAATGAACGATCACAACATGCTGAAGGCAGAACTTTACGTCGAACACTTGTATTGCAATTCTGATATCTCTACAAATTAATTATTTATTTTATAAAAATGTGTCTTTTCTCAACAATTTGCCTTAAATTATTAAAAATAAAATTTGGTGTGACTAAAATAACATACAATCTGGCCCAATTTTATTTACCATTATGTGCAGATCATCAAGCATGTCTCCAATAAAATAATTGTTACGCCACTGGTGTGCTATTAACCTAATTCGGTGGCGCCATCCATACACACTAAATGGAAGTTCCAAAAATTAAGGCATTCTCATTTTTAGCGCATTTTTGCAAAAATTTTTTTTGTAAAAAGTAGCTTTTAATCTCACTTTGGCTGGCTGGCTGGCTGGCTGGTCGGCTGGCTGGCTGGCTGGCTGGCAGTAAATGCGCGCCCGTAGAAAAACGCTTGTAAAAAGACAAGGAGTGCACATGTAACTATCGGGGCCGTGTAATTAAGAACGTTAGGGATGGGGCTACAAGATTTGGAGTCGACGACATCTGGACGCCATCCCCGAGCGTATTATACTAACCTGGAGATTTTTCAGTTTTTATCTATCTTCTTCTACAGTTTTTCTCCGATTGTTTTCAAATTGGTGTCGTCGGGAAGATCTTGTCAACGCGCACAACTCCTGCGTGACGGAATTTTGTTTTTTTTTTCCTAGGGGCGAAATAAACCACCTTTTGCGCGGCGCGCTTCGAGGGGTAGTCGACTTTGGGCGCCCAAAAGTTTCTTACAGCGCGAATCGCGGTCTCTCTTTCTCGTGTCACTAATAGAAGGTCGAGCTATGTGAAGTACCCAAAAGTTGAATACGATTTTATGCCGGGATTTTAGCGAAATCTACCAAAATGTGAATTACGAATGAACGGGACGTCGGAACTGTGTATCGACAAAGGGAATGTGGTAACCCCCGACGAGATCTTACTGATGGTGGAGTCGAAACTTCAAATCAGAATTGTTGCGGGTGATCAGAAGTGGGTGTCGACAAAGGGAATATGGTAACCCCCAAAGGATTTTACTGATGGTGGAGTCAAAACTTCAAACGCGAATTGCGAGTGCACGGTAAGTGAGAAAATGGTACCGACAAAGTGAACGTGGTAGCTTTCCGCAAGATCTTATTGATGGTGGAGTCAATATTGGCTAATAAAACACTGATCTGCCACACAAAAATGCGCTGAAGTCCCTTCGATCTCACACGAGGACTTTGATCATTTTTAATCTCACTTTGACCGGCTTTTGGCAAATGCGTGCCCAGAAGAACGCTTGCAAAAAGACATGTACATGCACCTACTGGGGCCGTGTAATTAATAACTTTAGACTTTAGAGACGGGGCTACAGGATGTGGGGTCGGCGACATCTGGGCGCCATCCCCGAGCGTGTTATACTAACGTGGTGATTTGTCAGTCCTATCCAGTCCTATCTTCTTCTACATTTTTGGTCCGATTGATCAGATTAACAAACAACTACAGGTACATTTTCTTGCTGAAAAGGTAGATCTAAATTGTTAACTTTCCTTTGTTGTAAACACACTTTCATATTCCACGTTTTATCAAAAGTCTGCTTTACCTTACTTTCCCTTTTTAGGTCTAATTAAATTCGATTTATTCCTCAGTTTTCGATATCTGGACTATCATGGACTAAGAATAAAAAACAAGTATAAATTGTGCACAAATAAAGCGCATTTTTTAACCGAAATAGCTTTTGTTTTGACATCACCAATGGATATATTTCTTGCAGACGTTTCAATCGCCCTTTGAGTACCCCTTTCAGACAATCCGTTCTTGAGGTATAAGGGAATATACCCGATCACGATAAGAGGTCAAGGAGGAGGGCTATGGTTGGTAGAAATTAATTCCTTTCGTTGAGACCTTTCATAAGAGTACCATGAAGGATAAAACTAGTTCCCCCCCCCCCTTCCCCTCTAGCCCGTACTTTGATAAGAGGACAGAAAGAAGGGCAGTAGTTGGTAGAAAACGGTTCCTTTCGTTGAGACCTTTCATTAGAATACAATGAGAGATAAAATTAATTTTTAGCCCCCCCTCCCCCCCCCCCCCCCCCAGGCCCGTCGCTCACTGATCTCGAAAAAGAGTCGCACAAGAAAGTTATAGTTTGTACAAACCAATTTATTTCGATGAGACCTCATTAGAATACCATGAGGGGTAGAACATCTGTTTACCCCCTACCCCCTCCCATTTTCTAAAGTTTAACTTGGCACCATTAAAGGCATGCGTATGCAAAATCTGAGACCAATTGGTTGTCGTATGTAAAAGTTATGTACGTTTTACTTTCAAAAACAGCATCTCAGGAAATAATTATGGGGAGCCCCCCTTTTAGACAGCGAAATTTAATGGCCGCCTGGCACATCTTCAAGGTATAAGCTACCTACTGCAAAAAATTCCAGGACTCTAGGACCATTCCCCTATAAGTAGTTCAAAACGGCAGAAGTGGGTCCGGACGGACGGACGGACAAAACGCAAACAATAGCACCTTAAAATGCGCTAAAAAGATAGACGCAGATCTTTGCACTATCTAAAATCATCATTTGACCTGCGGATTTTTGCGGAAGAAAAATGGTATACTGATTATAAAATCTGTACGGCGAAATTTCGAAAATAAAATGAGTCCGTACAAAACGCCGTTAATCAAATTCAAATTCCTATAATAGAAAGTTTCCTATGATAGTGAAATCTAATCAAGGTTTATAAACGCTTTGTTCTATAATTAGAGTTATTACATTTAGTAAAACGATAGGAAGTGTATATACAATTATATGCACATAATTGTGGTTTAAATAGCTCCCCTACAGGTTCCCATTTCTTGTTGACATATTAACATTTAACGCGTGAAAACAGTTCCCATCACAACGCCTATTTGTCTTTGCTGTACAATATAAACATGTCAGTTCCAATTGAACAATTATTCTTAGTTCTTTTAAAATGTGTAGTGTAAACACGTTACCTACGTATCCAAAATTCTGGAACGGCAAATATGTAAATTAGATTTTTAGATTCAAGAGCTTTACTTTCATCGCTGTGTTCAGAAATCGATTAAAAATGGCGGCCTTAACAGATCGTTAAATACTTAATATTGCCAAGTCTGTTGTGAATATTTCAGAAACATGTTTCGCATAGTTAGTTGGACGTGGAGGTTAATTTTCCAATTGATCGTGACAATGCTGTACAATATAGCAAGTGAGGCTGACTGCTTGTATTGTATGTGGTCTAAAACAAAGCGTTTCCAGCCTACTATTATGTGGAACACAACGCACCAAACAGAAACAAGTATAAATTGTGCACAACTCTTGTGCAGATAAAGCGCATTTTTTTAAACCGAAACAGCTTTTGTTTTGACATCACCAATGGATATATTTCTTGCAGACGTCTCAATTGCCCGTTGTGAGGACCCTTTTTCGACAATCCGTTCTTGAGGTACCTATTGTTTGGTATAAAGCTAACTTCAGTCCTAACTGCCTTGACGTAAAGATGTTCCTTGTGAAAGTTTTAATAATAAATTATTATATTGTCTTGTAACTTTTGTGAGCTACACAGTATGAAACATGGTGTCAGGTTATTTTATTCATAATTACAATAAATAATTTCAACGTGGAATACGTAAATAGTGATTTTCGTTCATTTTTTAGATACGAAAACGTGATCACAGATAAAGTACAAATGCAAAATGGAGTTTAAACCGCCGAAAGGATTGTCGTTCAGTGGTGATGTCTCCCAGAACTGGAAGTTCTTCAATCAAAAATTCAATCTGTTCCTAAGTGCCAATGAATACACCAAGAAAGCCGATACTGTAAAAATTGCAATGCTGTTGAACTCGGTGGGTGACGAAGGTCTTCGTATATTCAATACATTTAAACTGTCGGCTGAGGATGAGAAGTCATTCGATAAGGTTTTTGAGGCATTCGACAAGTACTGTACTCCCAGGAAGTCAATCGTTCTCAACAGATACAAGTTTTTCAACAGGACTCAAAACGAATCCGAACCGTTCGATCAATTTCAGACAACGTTAAAAAGTTTAGCACGCGATTGTGAGTTTGGCGATCAAGAGGACTCCTTAATTAGAGACAAAATAATTATTGGGTTAAAAAGTTCAGCGTTACAAGAACGACTACTAAGAGAAACTGATCTTACGTTACAAAAGACTATCGAACATTGTCGAGCATATGAAGCAAGTCAGACGGAGGCACAGGCAATTCAAGGAAGTTCATCCTCCAGTGGAATTACCATTGAAGCACTGAAAAAATCTGTTAACACAAATACGAGCAAAAATCAATTCATACCAGGTAAATTTAAATGTGTCAACTGCAACACGACTCATGGTAAAAATGAATGTCCCGCCTATGGCAAACGCTGTCGCATTTGTAACCGGGTGAATCATTTTGCGATTGCATGCAAGTCCGCACACCACAGGCGAACAGTTGGAAGACCCAATTTTAAGTCCGTACATGAAGTAGTTACAGAGCATCAAGAAGATGGGGAGG
This sequence comes from Photinus pyralis, assembly GCF_008802855.1. NCBI lineage: Eukaryota > Metazoa > Arthropoda > Insecta > Coleoptera > Lampyridae > Photinus > Photinus pyralis. The sequence continues at coordinate 11,635,347 of NW_022170509.1, read as the reverse complement.
AAAATTGCGAAGGAGATGATTTTTTATTTATAAATAAGATTGCCAGTAGTGGTGTTAATAACAAGAGCTGGCTACAAGAAATAGACATTAATGGATTTCCTGTAAGTTTTAAAATTGACACAGGTGCAGATGTCAACGTTTTACCTACTAAAATTTACAACGAGGTATGTCCTAATGTTAAGTTAAAATCATTTAACAAGCCTATAATTGCATACGGAGGTTTCCATCTCAGAACTGAAGGGTTAATGAAAACCAATTGCACACCAAGAGGAAGAGATCCAGTTGAATTAGAATTTGTCGTTATTAATACACAAGCAAGTCCACTATTAAGTTTAAATACATGTATCCAGTTAAATCTTGTCAGTAGAATACATACTGTGGAGAACGAGGCAATAGTACATATCCTAGAAGATAATGTCGTCGAAAGAAATAATTTCATCCAGAGTAATAGTACGTGTTTTACCGGTTTAGGTAAATTACCATTTACCTACAAGATACAGCTTAAAGAAGATTCTGTACCAGTCGTAAAGCCTGTTAGAAAAATTCCAGAAGTGATTAAACCGAAGTTGAAAATCGCATTAAGTAAAATGGAAGGAAGTGGAATTATTTCGAAAGTAAGCAACCCTACCGTTTGGGTAAATGATTTAGTTATAGTGGAAAAGCGAGATGGATCAATTCGAATTTGCTTGAGTCCCTTAGAACTTAACAAGTGGATTAAACGAGAGCATTACCATATAGGCATATACCAACGATAGAGGATCTTACTGCTAACTTTGCAGGGAGAAAGTGGTTTACTGTAATGGATATGAAAGATGGCTTCTACCAGATTCCATTAGATCCGTCTTCAACAGAACTGTGTACGTTCAACACACCATATGGCCGTTATAAGTTCAACAGATTACCGTTTGGATTGTCGTCAAGCCCAGAGGTATTTCAACGTGAGAACATGAAGATATTTGGAGATATTCCTGGTGTACAAGTTTATTTTGACGATCTAATAATTGCAACTATGACAGAAGAGGAACACGATGCAGTTTTAAAAGTTGTGATGAAGAAGGCTGTGGAAGCGAACGTAAAGTTTAATGCATCTAAAATACAATATAAAGTGCCTAGTGTTAAATATTTGGGTTTTATCTTTTCAGAGAGAGGTCTACAAGCAGATCGAAAACAAGTGGAAGCCATACTGAAAGTTAAAGAGCCAAAAGACAAAAAATCGTTAATGGGATTTTTAGGTATGATCACATATTTGCATAAATTTATTCCACATATGTCATCATTAACAGCACCTCTTAGATTATTGCTAAAGAATAATTCTCATTGGCAATGGTCTAATGTTCAGCAAACTGCTTTTGATAAGTTAAAGTTACTTGTGTCTAATGCTCCAGTGCTTAAATATTTTAATCCTTCTCATGAAATTACAATACAAACAGATGCTAGTAAAGATGGGCTAGGTGCTTGTCTTCTGCAGACAGGGCAACCTGTAGCATTTGTGTCTAGATCTTTGACAGATACTGAAAAACGTTATAGTATGATAGAAAAAGAGTTATTAGGTATATGTTTCGCTGTACATAAATTTCACCAATTTATATATGGTCGTAATATAACTGTGCATTCAGATCATAAACCGCTCGTAAATATTACAAGAAAAGAAATACACAAATGTTCAAATCGAATTCAAAGAATGTTATTAAAATTAATTAAGTATACGTTAGACGTTAAGTATATTCCAGGCAAGTTGATGTATATATCTGATTATTTGTCAAGGAATTATATTGATGTACCAGTTAAAGATGATCCAGATATGCTTGATGTAGTCCATACTGTTGCACTAGATCAGTTTTTACCATCAGTTTCAAAGGAAAAATTGTTAGAATTTAAGTTTCAGACTGGTAATGATCCTGTGTTACAACAACTAATTCATTACATAAATGAAGGTTGGCCTAAGTATCAGAAATTAGATCCAAAAGTAAAATGTTTTTACAAAATTAAAGACGATTTATACCTAAAAGATGGTATAATATTTTTTATAGATAAAGTTGTTGTTCCACAATCATTGTATAAAAATATGTTACAACAAATTCATGGCAATGCACATTTAGGAATAGTTAAATGCAAAAAACGTGCAAGAACATTGCTTTATTGGCCTAGAATGGGTACCATGATAGAAAATTTTGTTAGTAAATGTACAGAGTGTGAAAAATTTCAAAGGTCTAATGTTAAGGAACCTCTTATTTCACAAGAAATTCCTCAATTGCCATTTTTGAAAATCGCAATTCACATTGGGGAATATGGTGGTAAATGTTACCTTATCTCAGTTGATTTTCTATCTAAGTGGTTAGATATAATCCCTATAGAAAGTAAATGTATAGAAGAAATCATATTGAAATTGAAGTGTATATTCTCAAATCATGGTATACCAAAAATAATAGTTTGTGACAATAATCCTTTCTGTAGCTATAAGTTTAAACTATTTGCGTCAGATTATAATTTTGATATTTCCTATATAAGTCCTCATTACCATCAAAGCAATGGCCTGGCTGAAAAAGGAGTAGGAGTGGCTAAAGGTATCATTAAAAAAGCTAAATGTCTTGAAGATATTTATACAGCATTGTTAGAGTATAGAGTAACATCTGTCGCTGGCTTAGATTACTCGCCATCGGAAATTTTAATGGGTAGATTATTAAGATCTAAGATTCCGGCTACATTTTCTAATTTACAACCGAAATTAGTATATAATAGCGCATATGAGAAGTTGGTTAATAAACAGGCTAGTATTAAGCATTGTTATGATAAAACGTCTAGGGAAAGGGAGCCGTTTAAAAAAGGGGATGATGTGGTCGTGCAAAACCCTTTACGAAAAGTGTGGGAAAGAGCAAAAATTATTGATGTAGGTCAAACACCACGTAATTATAAAGTATTGACTGAGACGCAACGTACATTAAATAGAAATAGTATGCATATTAGAAAATCTTTAAATGTACCTAGATTTACGGGATTACCTTACGAAGAAGGTTTTTCTGAAACTAAAGCTACTGATACAGAAAATTTAAATAAAGCATCAAATAACAATCAATTTCAAGAAAGCCTTCCAGTAGTAAGAACTAGATGTGGTAGGGCTGTCAAACAGCCTGCAAAGTTTAGAGACTTTGTTGCAGCGTAAAAGGGGAGATGTTTGGTATAAAGCTAACTTCAGTCCTAACTGCCTTGACGTAAAGATGTTCCTTGTGAAAGTTTTAATAATAAATTATTATATTGTCTTGTATCTTTTGTGAGCTACACAGTATGAAACACCTATAAGGGAATATACCCGATCACGATAAGAGGTCGAGGAGGAGGGCTATGATTGCTAGAAATTAATTCTTTCCGTTGAGACTTTTCATTACCAGGAGAAAACTAGTTACATCCCCCCCCCCCTACTCCACCCCGTACTTTGAAAAGAGAACAGAAAGAAAGGCAGAAGTTGGTAGAAAACGGTTCCTTTCGTTGAGACGTTTAATTAGAATACAATGAGAGATAAAATTAATTTTTTACCCCTGGTGCTAAAATGTTTCTTCAATTTAGGCATAGTACCTATGTATGTGTCCTTTACTAGATAAGTGAAACATCAATACCTTACTAAAATATTGCGTAATGCATAATTCTGTTGAGCACTGGTACTGGATTGTACGTATTAGTATGTGCACGTATCAACATCCTTTCTGAGCCTGAGAATATTCTTTAATGCGTCTATTTTATTTTAACTGTAGTCAAAAAAGAGAATTTTGAAAATTTGCGTCATTGAGGGAAATTACGGAAAATGCGCTCAGCTGTCTATGTGAAGTAGAAATAAGTTTTTCTGGTAAATTTTGACCTCCACCTCCAAAAGAGTTTTAAAGCTCCTCACAATTTCCAAGAAAGTTCCCTTGTTGTAGTTCTATTAGCACATACAATATAAGTATGTAAGTAGTTTTGTTCTTTACTTTAGTGCAGGGGTGAGGATGCCTCATATATTGTTGTTAGTTCTATTTACGTCACGTCATAATAATTCTATAGCTATGGATAAGTATTAAAAAAAAGTTTTCGCCTCAAGACTATTGAAAACAATCACGACTGTAGAACGATAATACATGTAAATCCGTCACAGGACGCGTATCGTGAGTCTGATTCAAAATTTGATATTAAATGATCATGATACCACAAGTGACAAATACGAGAGAGATGTAACCAGATTAAATCAGAACCCAAAATTGTTTTGAAAAATTCAGATGCATGTTCACTTTTTGGCAACGCGACCGCACGTAAGGCTACACTTTTGTTATGCGGCCAAGAATTACAATTGATGATGCAGTTAAACCTTGTCTTTTTCGAAATCCCAAAGATTAATTTCGAACTGAATTTACACCCAGATACCAAATTTCGTAAAACTTACTCGCCTATTCCCAAACGATGTTCATATTGAGTATTTATTTACCAATTTCGCCGAAGAAACGTTAAACAACTGCGATGAACAACCCACAAATTTATATTATTTTATTTAATACAGTAATATAGTAATAATTTGCACATACCTACATGAAACATAAAACTTTTAGGGAGATAAACTGGTTTACTGGTATCTAGTTTAAAGCAGTTACGTTCAACACTGCATCTTTGTAGTGATATGCATAAATCTAATTCACCTTGGGTCACAAAGGAGATGGTCAGACAAAAATGAATTCAGTTACCAAGGCTCTTGGTAAATTGTTATCAAGCAACCCATATGGTTTCATCAGCGGAAGATCGGTTGAAACAAATCTGTTCTCCTATATGAATTACATCCTTGGTCCTCCACTGTTCCTGGCTTTCATTAACGATATTTCATCAGTACTGCTATCTGAACATACACTTTTTGCCGACGATCTCCAGATATACAGGGCTATTGGTGGTATCAAAGACACTGTAATGCTACAACAAGACTTGGTGCAATTAGAACCCTGGGTATTAAACAACGACTTGCAGCTTAATGTGAATAAATGTTAAACTATTTGCTTTTCAAAAAAATACAGACAAATCTTGAAATTTCTCCCAATGCCAGGAAAAATGCAAGTTTTTAGAATAAGGTTAAAGATAAACAGTAATGGGGTGGCAAAAATTGATGCAGTGTGAATAAATGGTACACTATATGCTTTTCAAAAAAATACAGACCTTCTTAGCCCAATTACTACCTTGGTGGGCAGTTATTAAATAGTGTCGACTCCATCATACTGGACAAGAAATTAAATTTGAATGCCGGAGTTCATTTTCCTAAAATTTCGAGGCAATTCAAATAATGCAAAAACCTTTCGATGTATAGATTTAGACCAAAGTTCCTCTAAATGTTAGGGCACCGTATTTAAAATATCTGCGGCCAACTGCCGCTGTAACAAGTGGTATAAAACTGAATAAAAATTAGCTGAAACGGCCTTATTGAATAACCCATTACTCTCATTAGTTTCCTATATCGTTAAATACCTATAATATATCAACTTGTCTCTATTTATTTAATAATTTAGCTGGTTAATTATATAGTTAATAGTGTTATTTAAATTACCCTTTGTTCAAAAATCTACATAGTGATAGTGTTATGAAATTAATAGATCTCGTGATGGTGGCGTTTTGGTAGCAATTAATGACAATGTTAATTTTGTGGCACTTGGATGGATGCAAATTAATCCTTAATTCGTCCTCTACACCGATTTTGGTAATTTGTATACCTCCTGATGTAAACGTTGAGAGACTAGAGCAATTTTCTGATTCTTTTGAACAAGTGAAGATATCCAATCAGAAAGTGGTAATTCTTGGAAATGACAGTCTCCTTAGTTTTTTAATTAGACACTATGCATCAATTTTTGCCACCCCATTACTGTTTATCTTTAACCTTATTCTAAAAACTTGCATTTTTCCTGGCATTTGGAAAATTTCCAAGATTTGTCCAGTTTTTAAAAAAGATTATCCAGATGATGTGAACAATTACCGCCCCATATCTATTTTGCCAACGTTTTTGAAATGACACTATATGAGCAGCTGTATCTGGACAGATTGACACAATCTAACGGACTTTTCCAAAGCACTTGATAGCGTTGACTATCAACTACTTATCAAGAAACTTGAACTGTTAGGACTGAGTAACCCTCTTTTAAAGTTATTCACATCGTATTTGTCTAATCGTCTGCAGCCTCTGAAGTTCCTCCAGGTTCCAATCTTGGACCATGATCTCTCCTGGACACTATTACCTACTGTCAAAAAATGATGTATGCAGATGACCTGAAGATATGTGCACCCACTCAATAGATCAACGATTGCAATTTATTACAATCGCAACTAAATTGTATTCACAAATGGTGTAATGATAACAACCTTCACATGAACGTGGGAAAATTTCGAGTTTTATCGTTCACCCGAGCAAAAGATCATATTACTTGGGATTATTGTCTAGCCTTGACACGACTTGCCCGATGTGACTCTATAAAGGATTTAGGAATTATACTTGACTCCAAATTAACATTTACAAGTTATATGTTGTCAGATCTAAGGTGGAATATGGATCCTTAATTTGGAGACCACACACAGTAAAGTATATACATGCTTTGGAGCGAGTTCAGCGAAAATATTTGAAGTTCCTGTCTGGTAAAATTGATGGTTTTTATCTCTTTAATCAATAGTTTTAAATTACCAATTCTGCATTGATTTGTGCTGAGCTACGTGAGGTTTGTCGTTATTGTACCACTACTAAGAAAGTGGAAATCATTACGGAAACAATTTTGACAAGAGATTACTTTCTCTATCAACATGACACCGTATGGTTAATGATTTTGTTTAGTAGTGTTACATATAGGTATATTTACATGAGTAAAACTTAAATCTACCGTTGAGTGAAGACCCTTCACTCAACGTTTATACACTTAATATACAAACAACAAATAAATAAAAGTTATCTTACCAACAGTACTCCCATCAAAAATGAAAAACGGTTAAAGCGAGTAATTTTTCTGCAGTCGAAGCAAATTGAAATTGGGCATACTGAAACAATAGGGTTTTGTTAAGAATCTGTCATTTCGAAAATTAAAGAATATTATAACGTGGGTATATATTGTGTGCGTATGGTCTAAATTTTCCCATCCCAAAATTCACACTTCAGGTGAACACCCTGCTAATATGGTGTGGTGTAATAAACGAATGCATTAGACTTCTGAACCCCCTAAATTGCGCCATGACGCGTGTACGAAACCTTCAAGAATAATCGAAAAGGTTTGTAATAAAATACCAGCCCTGTTTAATTTTAACGATTGAAGGATTGTTGTGCAGACTAACACTAACACAAACAAAATTAAAAATATCTCACGCACGCCCATACAACCTTCAAGGTATCTACAAATACAATGGCCAGGCACATTATAAAACTTTGGGTTCTCTCGTACTTATATAACACAAGGTTATGTTGTTTAAGAAAATTCCTTAGTTTCTTAGTTACGTATACTGAAGTATGATCCGGAAACACATGGTTTAATCAAGCTGTATAGAAGTGTCTCTGGGTAGAGCCGAATTGTGGTGACTATGGACACCATTTTAAATTCTCTGACACTGCGACTATAGATACATGTCAAGTTTATTGATTGAATCATAAGATATCGTTTTTGCAAAAAAAATTCTACCAGGATGTCCCAGATGGAGTGAAAATGCGTGGGGAGCTTTGTTATTGCAGATGGAAATTAGGTCATATGGGTATAGGTTTTATGGAAAAGTTGGGGAAGGTTGGAAAAAGTTGGGGAAGGTAGCAATTTCGTGTACCCGAATAAAACTCAATCTGGAAAATTTGGGAAATCAACCCCGCCTATAAAGAAATTGAAAAGCACCGATATCCAGAAAATTAGATATTTCCCCAGTCAAAATAACAATCAAGATGCGATCGTGACATATCAATCAATCAACTTTCCTTTGTCGCACGAGTACCATCTTGGATTTTTACATGATTTTTTATTCGATATAGGAACAAAGAATAGGTACACGTTTTTAATCAAATATGCTGAGGTTCAAAATGTGAGCTTCTTAACAAAACTAACAAACATAGTTATTTGAAATATGTGAGTTTAGTGTAACTAAAGTGCGCACTCAATTGGTTTAGCCAGTGGCCACGAAATTCATAGTATACCTACTGAAGCATTTCGCGTGGATAGAATATGTTTCTCTGGCGTTTGTTCGAAATTAGAAGCTCGGAAACAATTGCCTTGGAGTAGAATTTCAACTTGCAATCATCAATTTAGGCTTATAACGAGTAAATACCATGTTTTGTACAAAATAGTTCACACAAAAGCCGATTTTAATTAACGTTATACAAAAGCTAAGCTGTGGTAGCGACGATTTATCGGACGAAGCGCTCTACTTAACACTGCACAGATCGTCAAATTAATATCAAAGATATTTTATCATGTGAAATGGCCTGTAATATTGAAATAACTGGAATAGCTGCAAGTAAAACCCTCCATTTAGGCAACACTTTTTATTCAACCTACATTCTCGAATTAAATGGCAAGTTATTAAATTTATTATTAATTACAAAAAGTAACACTCAATGAGAAATTTGGAACTAAACCATAAACAATAAAAGTGAAAATTACACGAGCTAAGAACCAGAACGAGTAGGAAATTAAATATGAGGGATTGGATATTATTGTATTCGCTATACGTAATGTTAGTCATTAAATAATTAACTAGGTACTTAATATTGCTATTTTCCAGAATGAAATTTCTGAAACTGAATCCAGAAATGCAGGCCGTTTCCAGGGCAATATCGAGAAAGAGCTTATCCAATACCATACAATTTCGATTTCCCTTATTCTTAAGGGATCTATATAATTCGATTAATGTAGAATACGTTTCATTTTACAATTAAATAGTTCTTTATTCACTTTACGTGGAAAACGGAAACGAAAAAATAAAATTCGTTGTCTTAGAATTTTCGAAACGACATGCAAGTGGCAAAAGTCGCCCCTACCATATAGCGAAAACCCGCAGTCGATAGGTGGAAAAAGAGCAAGGATTTATCATGAACAGACAAATAGAGAGACAAACGATGGAAAATCGCTGACATAAGCGTTAACAAGTCGATGATGATAGTTCCATGAAGGTAAAAAGCAGGCCACGGGTATGTTTTTAGCGCCCCATGCTACATTTAGCTTGGCGCCCCCATAACTAATGTTTATAATAGTTAAATTGTGTACTTAGTGACCGAGCTTCATAGGGTTATTTATCTGTATTAATTTTCAAACAAAATGCACCAAGAACCACAGAGTTGGGAATCGGAATGTACCAGTGGCAGAAATAAATAGCTTTTACTACAAACGTTGAATGATAAGAACTTTTATTTTGGCACATTTATTTTGACAAAAATTATCCACTAGCCCAGATGTAAATTGCAAACGAAAAAAATATAATTTAGCACATTTTTCCGCCTCCCAGAAAGTGACGCCGTGGGCTATAGTCCAGTTAGCCCATTTATAACCCGGGACTTAGTACCAGACCTTTGCCCATATAATTGTAGGGGACTCGGATTTAATTACGGTATCTCCGGTATGTGAACATTTACTTTTTAGGTCAAACTAAAAGATGAAAAATGCGGAAATTCTACTTTCGGGGAAGGAAACGGATAGAGAAAAGAGGGGGAAGGGAGGTGTAAGTTACAATTTGTCTAACTCAGAATTGCATGTAATACATCATCATTGCGAAAAACACAGGTTATCTAAGTTGAGCCTTTTGAGCACCCTGATCTTACCAAATCTAACTGCAAATTCGAGTAACAAAATCATTCAGAATCTCACAATTTACTGTGTATAGTGTATGTACAAACCAAACGTCATGATTCTCATTATGAAGCTTGGAAAGAGAATATACATAGGTAAAGCCGAGGGTAAAGCCATCCCTAAGAAAAAAATTAAAAAAGAAACGCAGACGGGGACATATTATCAAACGCCCAAAATACGGAATTCAGGGAACAATCAAAGAAATTCACTCAGAACTAACAATAATATTCGGTAACATTTTCATGTAACTTCAGACCCCAACGTGAATTACCACTCCAATATTCAATTCAATGTAAGTAGATTGAGTTTGGATGGAAATCAAATGCATTGCGTTTTCAAATCACCCAGCTCTCACTTGCTCTGCCCGCTCATCATTTCACTCCTACAGTTGATTTCGTTCTTTTTGCATTCGGTATAGGTAAGAAAAATTTTGGTGGTTCTATGCCATATGTGCGTCTAATGAAGGCAAACATAACGGCCATGTCTAAAATTAAGTACCGACGTTGCATGGCTCTTTCAAATGTATGGAATAGACACTGTGCTAACGTTATTCGCTTATACGGTCAAACTTTTGTTCTCCTTTTTTATTTCGAACTGAGATTTCGATCGCATTCATTCATGAGTAATTAGAACCCTTCTAAAAGATTACGTAGATATAGAAATCCAGAAAGAGTATCCTTATCACTTTCATCTCTTTCCAATATACCAATAGATTCAATGGAATAAAACTAACTAATTGACTCATTTACTGAACCATTCCAATGCAATTCTAAGAAAAGTATTCGTAAAGCACGGCTCGCGATTGGAAACATACCATATGTATCAAAATCTAATTTTCTTAGAATTAATAAGGATTTATAAGTTATATTCGAAGTGAATTTCCTATTACTGCTTAATGTGACACTTGTACTAATAGCAAAAGAGGGTGGTGGCGCTGTTAAATGATTGAGGTGGGAGTGGCCTTGAAATTTTGCAACTTTTCACACAGGCATTCTACTTTTCTCGTCCAATTCAAAAACGTGAAAAACACTAACCTTGTCACCACATCCCCTTAACCTCTCCCTTGGCGCACGGGCGTATCAACTTACAAATCATTATATAACCATGGGTTGCCTGGATCTACTTGCAAGAAGTTGGGTTGTGGGGCATGTTAGAGGCAACAATATTAAGCGATGATGCACTTTCACAATTCTCGTGAAATTGAGGAATAAATAGCAATCAGGATGTAATATAGAAAAAGTGTAAGAAAGCGGCGATAACATGGCGACATGCACCATGGTCGATAAGGAGATGGCTGTAATGAAGATAAATACCCTTCCCACGCCTGTCACCTACAAAATTCAATTAAAACTAATTAAAGAGTCCTTTTAGTTGTTTTATTTTTCTAATTGTATTTAAATTACACACATTAGTTTAGTCACTATAGTTCCATAGTTCGTTTTTAATAATCGTATCTACTGTCAACGCAATATACATGAAGACTCGAGTTGAGCTTTAATAAAATAATATTAATAACCAAGTATTGGAATCAAATGAAAGTCCGTTTGAGCTTACGTTGTAAGAACCACCACCACCACTTTCGGAGCGGGAATGATATAAAGGTTTTGTCTGTGCCACGTTGGCTACAGCAACAAGGTACATTCTACAAGCAAACAAAATTTGCAAAAAATAGTGCATATCCTACAGAACAAATACCTGTTGCTCCCAACTGCACAAGAACACACATTTTAGTGGTACATAATGTACTGTTTTGAGAGTTCTGTATTACTTTACAGAATATCAACAAAACATTTAAATGAACTGAAAAAGCATACTTTTTTATGAAGCAATTTTTAATTCAACGGAATTTTAACCACTTAGTCATCATCAACTTCCTTAGAATGTAGCAATCAATACAGCGAAGATATTGAGGCAAAAGAAATTTTGTGCACATCGAACAAGTGTTTTTACACGAATCATTTTTTTTAGGTTCGAAAGAGTCATACTCTACAATAAGATTAATACCATGATAAGGTAAGCAACACATCGTGAGAAGGGTGTTTCCTCCTTGAACTTGGACTTTCCTTTTTTTAATTTTGCAATGAAGACACGCTCGCCTGCAAACAAAACTTTTTCCAAATTCAGGATTAAATGTACACATGTAAACTTTCCTCATTTCCAGTATTTTTCAAGATTACATAGGAACATTTTTATCGAAATTTCTCGAGTTTTAAGACAGCACCACGTTGGATGCATTATTTTAGAGAAAATCCCGTTTTTCTTTTTCGAAGTACATGTTTCACAGGAGGTCTCTTACTTCCTTATTCCTTTAAAATCCTCTCCTATTTCCCCAAAATTGACTAATATTTCCCCAGAATTTCCTCTAATTTGGAACATTTCCTACTTATTGCCCAGCTATTTCCTCGAAATTATCTATATGAAGGACCAAAATATCCCCAGTGGTCAACCCCTCAGTCTTTAGGCATAGGAAAGCGCCGTATCAGTCGATCCCTAATGAAAATAATATAATAATAAAAGGTATAACTAAACTTGTAATTTTTAGAAAAAGGTAAATGACAAATTATGACAGTAGACGACAGGTATCTTAATAATTGTATTAATTCCTACCCATTAGCATGATTGCCAGACTGTTTTTGTGAAGATTACTGTCTACAGGTAAAAAAATTTCCTCATAAAAAGCAATGTATTTGTACATTTTTAATAAAAATATCTTTAAAAAAACAACAAGAAGTGTCTCTGAATAGTATGTTACTATTGATTCGCTATTTCTTCAGCACCCTGTATCTTAATTATTTCTTGCACATTTCTTGACGAGAAATCTTGCTCCTGCTCCACTCCACGTTACGGATTTCGCATTGTAAAAGTCTCAAAAATTTTTTGTCTCGATTTTTCTTGTAATTGATTTCATTTTTTTGTTCTTGTCTTGTTTTTGCAGCAAGAGTATGACAAAAATAGGAAAAATCAAATCAAGAACAATACCAGAACAAAAAAATAAAGACAAACATTCAAGAAACACTTTTTACTAAATGCTAAATCCGTACCATGGTAGAAAAGCTTTTTCTAATAACTTTTTTCAATATTTTCAGAAGTACAAAGAAGAACAAAATTAAAATTTGACAGAGAATGAGAATCACATGAACATATTTGCTTGTTCTTCTTATTTTTCGTGTCTACGAAATTGACTGATACCATTTATTTTTCCCCAGCTCGATCTACCAGAGAAGCGAAGTCTGCGAAGTAAATGAAGAAGATGATGATGGTGACATAATTTAAGACAATTAAGATGTAGGATGTAGGAGAGCGAACAAGTTTTATAAATTAGCCATGGTAAAAATTACATTATATTACATGCAGAGACTGGACTTCGGTGTAAAATTTTGGCCATCTTGGATATGCCACCACCATTGAGAAACAAATGTAAACGCAAAAGTGAATTTGACGCAATTTTCACATCATCAGAGACATTATAGAATGTTTCGGTGCAAAAAATTACAATAGTTGGAAAGGCACAATTACTAAACTTTTTGTGGGCAGAAATGACGAAGATTAATTTTTCAATTCCCTATCCCCTATACCTATAGTACTAACGGTATACCAAAAGATACTGCATTTTGTTATACCAAGGTGCCACTTGGTACAGTTGTTCCTTAGAGTCATTTAAGCGATTTGACCGGAAGAACACTTGACATTTTCCGTGTGGGTAGATTTTAGAGGGGGTGGGGGTGATTTATTGTAACATTTTTTTAAAAACTAAATATGGCCTAGAGATGAGATCTGGGAGTCGACTTCGTATGATTTTAACCCGAGGAATCCAATGGTAGCGCCAGAAATGTAATCCGGATACAGGAAGTCCGTGAAAAGCTGCCATTTTTAGAAAATGGCAGCCATTGGACGAATTATATTTCTAAGGCACACCGGGTCGTGTAAGATACCTAAACCTATGTGTTTGGGGTCAGGGAATTCATTTATGATAACAAATATAACCTACTGGCATCGGAACTGCATGAGAGGCTTCCCTACTGCACCTTTTGAAGACGTCGCACGGGGTGAAACCCAAGATATTCCAAAGTTTTCATATATAAACTTATAATATTTTATTTAATAAAAATACACATTAACAAAACATAGAATATATTAAAACAAAAAATTTATAAGCATATGAAGGATCACCAAGTACATCGCTGACCTCCTCTGAGACTGCGTTATCACCACTGAAAAGGAATTTCACATACCGGGTGAATATTTTAAAACCGAACATATAGGCAATTAACATAGGAAAATCGTTTTTTGCAGATCGTTGCTCCCCATGTTAACTTAGAGGGTCTATAATGACACCAATCAAAAGAAGATTTTTTTCTCATCTAAAGATATACGAATTAGCTTATTTTAAGGTGTATTTCTCATTATTTTATCAAAAATTCGGCAATAAATCCAATTAGCAAAATCATGTCAAACCATGAAAATTTCCTAAAGAATTGAAATAGGTATTCACACAGACGGAATGGGACGCTCATTAAAATGCACTGAAAACATATATCGCGTACTAGAGTAACTATTTCCGCTGTAAACGTTGTTTATTATAAATGCTTTTTCATCAGTAAACTTCATTTTACAAAAAAATTAAGGCCAGTTGTCATAAAGATATTGATTTTGACGTTTGAATCTGCTGTTTGTCTTACTAGTCATGGCTTAACATGATTTTGGTAAGTGGATTTATTGCCGAATTTTTGATAAAATAGTGAGAAATACACCTGAAAATGAACTAATTCGTTTATCATTAGACGAGGGAAAAAATCTTCTTTCGATTGGTGTCATTATAAATTCTCTAAGTTAACATGGGGAGCAACTATCTACAAAAAACCCTTTTCCCATGTTAATTCCCTATGTTCGGTTTGGGAATATTCACCCGGTATAAATATTAAAGGTTCGGTAGTAAAATTATATCGAAAGTAGTACAATATTCTTACCCTTTGTTTGAGTAATCTCCCATACATTTTTGGCATGCAGGGGAACATGGCAATCCGTATCGCCGGTAGCTGCACCGAAGGGTCTCGCAACCTGTCGCGCAGCCACACCTGTCCAGAGCACGGACTGCCTTCCATACTCGTGGCAGCTTGGACCACAGAACCTTCCAGCCGTTGGCTTCAAGAGTCCATCCCCATTCTTCTGGACTTGTAGACCATTTCATCACCTGGTTTGCACATCCTCAGATCCCCATCCCCAAAGCAGCACGAGTTGGAGGAGCATATAAGGTGAGCGGTGTTTGTCGCTGGTTATATCTGGGGATGTGCAAACCAGGTGATGAGAAGCTCTACAAGTCCAGGAGGATAGGGATGGACTCTTGAAGTCAAAGGTTGCGGAAGGTTCTGTGGTCCAAGCTGCCACAAGTATGGAAGCCAGTCCGTGCTCTGGACAGGTGTGGCTGAGCGACAGGCTGCGAGACCCTTCGGTGCAGCTGCCGGCGACACGGATTGCTATGTTCCCCTGCATGCCAAAAATGTATGGGAGATTGCTCAAACAAAGGGTAAGAATATTGTATACATTCGATATAATTTACTACCGAACCTTTAACATTTATATGTGAAATTCTTTTTCAGTGGTGATAACGCAATCTCAGAGGAGGTCAGGGATGTACTTGTTGATCCTTCATAGGCTTATAAATTTTTTACCTCTTGTTTTAATATATCTTATGTTTTGTTAATGTGTATTTTTATTAAATAAAATATTATAAGTTTATATATTAAAACTTTGGAATATCTTGGGTTTCACCGCGTGCGACGTCTTCAAAAAGTGCAGTAGAGAAGCCTCTCGTCCACTTCTGATGCCGGTAGGTTATTTTTGTTATCATAAATGAATTCCCTGACCCCAAAAACATAAGTCTAGACACCTTACACGACCCGGTGTGCCTTAGAAATATAATTCGATCAAAAGTCTGTCATTTTCTAAAAATGGTGACTTTTCATGGACTTCCTGTATCCGGATTACATTTCTGGCGCTACCATTGGATCCCTCGGGTTAAAATCATACGAAATCGACTCCCAGATCTCGTCTCTAAGTTTTTAAAAAAATGTTACAATAAATCACCTCCACCCCCTCTAAAATCTACCCACACGGAAAATGTCAAGTGTTCTTCGGGTCAAATCTCTTAAATGGTTCTAAGGAACAACTGCACCACGTGGCACCTTGGTATAACAAAATGCAGTATCTTTCAAGAATTTCCGTTATACCGCTACTAATCGGAGTAAAATGTAGAGTCCGCTGGCTTTAAACGGTTATAAAAAAAAAACTACCCAACCGATTTGACTATTTCTACGTATCCGTACGTAATGTCATATTTCTTGTTAAATTTGGGAAAATGTGATAGTGAAATATGTACGGGAAAGGGAGCTTTTTCAATGAAAGTATACGAACTCAGAACTTTAGGATTTAATTACAAAAAAAGTATTCACTCAAATGGGATAATGTTTACGTATGTGATAGAATACACCTTTAACTATACGTCGATACATTTTTATGCATTTCTGTCTAATTACGCAAACGTTACAGCGATAAAATGACAGACGCGTTTATTCGCTTATTATAAGATACACTTTAAAAATTCGATAACGTAAAAAGTCCTGGCAGCAAAAATTTACAATTTACGTATGTTAACAACAACTTACCAATTGATACGTTCCAAAAATTTCATTAATATCGGCTCCAGCGATTTTGAGATTTGAGCCTTCAAAGTGAGCGGACTCTACATTTTACTCCGATATAGTACTACTATAGTAAATATTCGGTATGACGTTAGACTGCCGGTCTGAGGGTTAAAACGTGTGATATTACACCTGATTTGTTTGTAATGTCAATTACAAGCCCCGAGTGAAATCTATCACTGAAAGAAAATGAGAAATATAATGTTACATATTCAAAGATACGCGATAGGTCGTAATCGATTTTATGTTATGATGAGGTCGATATACTTACTCCGACTTTTCAGAGGAAAACTGTACTAGAATACGTAATACTAATTACGTTTACCCTTTCCACATTAAAATCAATGTCTTACACGAGTGCTTTAACCATTAACGGAATACGGAAGTTTGTAATTTCGCAAACAAACACAAGGTTGTCGTTAACGATAATTAGGTGCAGGAATTATTGATTTTACGAACAAAAGCATAAAGGAAAACGAAATGTGTCGATAATAATTTAATAATGCAAAATGAATATTACCTACACTTCTCACGACGCAAAATATCTATTTGGTATAAAAATTAAACCTGTAACAGAATGCATGTCATCAGTTTCAATAAAATCTCATTCTATTTACTGTGCTCAAAACATACAAGTAAACTTTTCAATATTTCCGTACGATAAGTTCTAAACTCGGTTTTAAATGTAAAATAATCGTACCATAAATGACAAAAACGGTTTTGTCCTCCTTCCGACACTATCTCCCAGAGAGTTTTATAATAAATATGAGAAAATGGCACGAATAAAACAAAAATCCATTAGGAACTTAGAAATGTAATAATCATATATTTATTGCGTTGATAATGTTACATCATATGGCTACCGGATATGCCACGTAAAACGCCTACTAGAACTATACGTTTATAGTGGATATTTCCCGATGGCCACTCATGCTTAATTACTTCTACTCATAATCCGCTCTTTATGATCCCAAATCAACATTGACGGGGCTAAGTGACCGACATAACTTTTTTTACACAATTGTTGTACGTAATTTTAGGTGTTTTAGGTGGTATTTTGCACCTATTTGCTGGTAGTGCGACTCAAAAGAACCGTCCACGTACATCAATTACTACGAATAGTCAAATTCTGAAAGTCGCCCTTAAATTAAGCTGTAATGTCCTCTAACTGATGACCGGAAGGAAGTAATACAACCTTCTCCGTGGTTATTTGGCGACCACAAGACTGTATTTGGGTGCGGGTGCATGTTTGATATGATTTACTGTTTTAATTATCGAGTATGTTTAGGTAATCAAGTTAAAAGGAATCCAAACTTTTCCTAGTTCTTTTTTCACACAAAACAACTTGTAACCTATCCTACTCGTGTGACACCAAATAAAAAGGGATGTCGTAAGCTGTAATAAAAAAATACCAGTCACACTTTGTACACTGTTATTAATTGATAACCCTACGTCAGTGTTAGCGGATTGTGCCGGCCGAAAACAGTTGTACAAAATCATCACTGTGACACCGAAATAGAAAAAAGTATATTATAAATTCAGTATGGAATATCTTACATATCTCGGTAGGTATTGATTCTGCAGGAAATTACTAAAAAAAAAAGTTGAGATAAAAGCTGTTGAGAATCTTTTTGTGTGTCATAAACTGATAATTTTTCAAAAAATGTTAGCTTGACATCAATACGCTCTTTGAGGATCTGCAATGGCACTACTCTAGATACCTTAGTTTATTTCTTAAAACCATTAATGCCCTTGTAAATTTATCGGATAGGTAATTCGTCACCTTTATCTAGTGTAAGTAAAAATCTTGAATTTAACTGAAAAAGAGCGAATTTAAAAGCAATTATCTTGAATATATGTCAAAATACAGTATCATAAGTTTTTAGCATGTTTGGTCTTAGAATTTCATGCTCTTTCCTTCAGCATAAACATTGGGTTTCCATTAAAAAAATTATCGCTTACGTCACATCTCAAAAACGAAAGGCGATCCTGAAATGACAATTACAGTAAAGTAAAATATGTCTCATTTAAAATAAAAATCGACGTGTTTCAGGAGTTTTTTCAAACACGTTTACTAAAAGATTTATTGTGATAGTTCCAGAAATCCAGACACTCTAACTGTATATTCCTAGATGGAGAGAGAGAGAGAGCATTTATTTCAACCACGAATGTGGTGTAACTGTCACACAATAACAACATAAATAAAAAACACAATAAAGTACAATAAATAATATAAATATATCTATAAAAAAGAAATGTAAATAGGTGTATATATTAAAATTTATTTATTTATTTATTATTATTATTTTTTTTTTTTCAAATGGAAAGTGAATTACACCGCATGTTTCAATAATATTTTAGAAAATTGCGTGTAAAATCGCATATGTCTTTAGCGATTAAGGTAGCTACACGTTTTGGGAGAATCACGTAGAAACTGAGGGGTCTGAGGGGTATGTAAGTACCCCCAGTAAAATGAAGGAGGTTTTCAGATTCAGGGGGAAACTTTACCGAGGAGTTTTGGGAAACCACTGAATTTTGTTTTCCTGGGGGATATTCACTTCAATGGTTCCCCTGAAGTTTGAGTACCTTCTTCACTTTCTGGGAGGTATGGAATTCCCCCCAGACCCCTCGGTGCTGTTTTCCCCCAAAACGTGTACAACACTCAGCACGATTATCTATACGCGGGAGCCACCACATCGTTCTTTCCTGGGGAGTATTCCATACCACCCGTGGTAGGAAAAGATAATTTGGTGGTTCTGTGCTGAGGAATGTGTAATGCATATTTTACAGTTTCATAGTGCTTAGATATCCCGTATTCATTTATAACTTGCTATTTTCCTTTCGACCATTGTCATCGTCAAGCTTTAGCGAAACGTGACATTTCTCTCAGATTGGCAACGTTGACTTCATAACACGTAAGATTAGTTAACGTCATAAAACATCGTAGAAATGTAAAAATTGTAAATCAATAGGATAACATGCTCGATTTGCAATTGATATAAAACACTATAGAAAAGAACTAACAAGATGCGAAGAATCGCATACGATTTTCAAAAGGGGAATTTTTTGTCACTCCGCTCGTATTGGGAAACTAGATTTTGATCCGGCTCATATTCAATAGTACTGATCCTTCAACTCTTATAAATTGAATGGCGAAGGTTTGACATCGCTGTCTCTTTTCGTTCTCGAGTTAGACGAGAAACAGACAGACGGACAAAACCATCACATAAGGGGAATTTTTTAAGATGCACAAAACTGGATACAGCTTTGGAACGACAATGTCCTGGTATCCACAGAAATATCAATGACACTATGGAAAGTTCTTAAAACTGTTTCACCCTTTCGAGAGTAATTTACTAATTTATTTTTGCCTTGAAGATCATGTTATAATGTTATTTCCAATGTGTCAACAGAATGGTATATTACTTATTGTTTTCCTATAGCAGTAATTTTTTTGGATTTTTCAATAAAAAAATGTTTACTGATTAAAATAAGGTTTCACACAGCATGGCTTCGTGTTAAGTTTTAATTAAAATACATAATTATTGAAATTTGTAGAGAGTGCCTTGGAAAACGAAATATAGTTCCTGCCACACATCGATTGATTTACCACTATGATTACCAAATTCAAATACACGTGATATGCTGAAATTAAGTTGTAATTTCAGCGATTCATTCACTAATTATTTTGGCTTTCCATAGAATAATTTCATGCTGGTTTTCCTTAGATTAGATGTGGGATTTATAGGCTAAATGATTCACAGTCGGCTTTTATTTCAAAGCCGCTCCCTATGAAAATGAAATAATCAGATTATAGAAACTACAAAAGCATTGTGTGTACAAACATTACATCATTTTAATAAGAAACATTGGGCATATTTTTGTGCAGGCAACCCCATATTGCTGAACAAATTCCAAAACTGGAAAGAAGGAAAATGGTGCTACCCTGCTACCTGTTACAACTTTACTGACAATCCTCCTGTAACTGTAAGGAATTCATACGACACAAGTGTATTCTATACTGCACGTTTTTCTTATACTTTTAGAAGGTACATTGTCTATTAGAACAAGGACTTTACTTTCATTTTGGGGAAGCATGTAAATCACTCGGTAAATCATAAGCCTAGAATTGACACCTCGAGCCGAAAAGAAAATATGAAATAAATTAAAAAAATATATCAAACGAGCTCCTGGGTATGGCTATAGCATGTGCAAAACCAAATTTTAAACCTGATGTTAAATTATTTAAAGTGTATATGTATGAAATTTCATTTACCCAAAATCGTCATGAAACCTTCATTTTCATGCCTACTTTATATCAGGAAAGTGTTAGTTTCCCTTTCCATGACGGAGGCAGACCAGTCTACTTTTCCTGTCCCCTGTCACTTTACCTGCCGCACCTGTCGCATTGCTAAATGTCTATAATGTCTCCAGTCATCATTGACAGATTGGCATTAATCAAAAGTTCTATATGAAAATTGAAATTTTATGTTAAAATACGATTTCGGGTAAAACTTAATACTAAACTCGTCAGTAAAATGACATGACTTGACTCGGAAATTAAAGTACTCGGCTCCAAAGGGTCCTTGACTTCAATATTTCCTCGCCAGTAATGTGTCATTTTCCTGACTTTTTTTTTAATTAATGGCCCTAACGGGATCAAGCCCATGATAGCCCTACCTGTTTGACAATAAGGAGATAACACTGGCCACATATACTTCAGGCAAAGGGCTCTGTCAATGCGACTTACACTTATGTAAATAACTATTAATTGCTTCCATGAATAAGAAAATTGGCACTGCACATCCTACACAAAACCAAATTTGGACAATGGCCCTACATTTGCTTTTATTCCAAGTGGCTATGTATCCAATTTTATTTAAATACCTTCATAAATAAGAAAGTTAGCAATTCGGTCTGTAAATGGTCGAGATGCGCAAAGGGTACAGTGAATGCTGATCGATTAGGTTCAACTTTTGGAATTGTGTTTTATATGGCTAAAGCTATGCGCATATTGAATTTCATGCAATTCGGTTCATAACAACGGAGATGTCAAAAGGGCCTACTTTATTTTTTGGTCTACATTGCCAATTCACGAACTCCGCTCTACAAATTTGATAACTAATCCACCTGCAAAATTTCATCGTAATCGGTCCATTCGTTTATGAGTTATCGTGCTAACGGACGGACGGACGGGCGGACGGACAGACACCGCAAAATTATAAACTCGCTAGGAGCTCGTTAATAAAATCCATGAACTTTACCAAATTCCAGTAGGATTAAAAGGAAATTTTACGCCATGTACACTACAAATAAATTTAGGGGCATTGTACTATTATGTCGGGCGTTTGAAACTTGAAATTGCCGACGGCTTACGGTTGCTGTTATTAAGGAGAGAGAGAGATCATAATTAGGTTTTAGTTCCATGTGACAATGATGGTATAACTTTGACAACAAAAAAGGATCGTGGATTTTGTTGGCGTCAGTTGGCCAGTAGGTTGATAAAAAGTAATAGTTTTTTTTCATATATTAGACTGGCCAGTTCTTTTCCATGTGTTGTGGTGCGGTGAGGGCGTTCTTGCAATTGCAATCTCCTCCTCTCCTGCTATAAATTTGGATCCCAGCGTCTGGAAGGAATTGTTCTTAATGTTATGCCACGGGGGCAATACACTAAGCTAATTATTTGAATGGCTGTGACTGGCAGATGGATTGTTTCATATTTTGGTATGGTTTTCTTAATTAAGTTATGGACAAATAAAAAAAACCTTGAAGTAGGTATTTTCTATGCTACTGCGATCGGTGTCATTTACTTATAAAGCCCACAATAAATGATACAATTTATCGATTGCCTCACTTTTCCATTTTATTTGACGTCTAGCACTACATATAGCTGTTACAACACCGCAATGCGTTTATTTTGGTGATAAACGTAGCTTCTATAGACAGACAAAATTAGTTAATTAAAGCCGATATGAAAATAGACCACTACCTATTATGTGTAAACCATGAAAACCGAGACAAAACTGTCCATTTACAAATTGGTTGCAGTACAAACTCAAAGGTGCTAACATTTAGGGACGAGTATTCGTTTAAATTAACTGATGATTTTTTTCCTTTTAATTGATTAGCGACTATGCATCTATTGGCTTTATGATCAAAACTCTTTATGACACTTGTAATGTTTCCAACCATTTTTTAATTGCAACAAAATGACAAAATTACAATTACAAAAAGCCTGAATTTAAAACACGAATAGTAACTCTCGACCATGTCCATGAGGATTCCCTATTTAAAAAAACCTTTAATTCGCGAATCTAGGTTCTAATTGCTGCCTTGAATTGTATACCGAGTGCTAACTGAATAAACTGTGAACTTGGGGATCAAATACGAAGGAGTAAATATTCCGCCAATAGCATTAGTTTTAATTTAGCGCTAGACCTAATGTCTCGGGAAAGCTGCACTAGCCGGCCGCTTATTAGCGAAGCAGTGGCGTATTTACAGGGGGGGCATAGGGGGCGTGTGCCCCCCCTGTGCCCATCGCGCGCGATGTCGGCATTCTAATGACATTGACTATGGCAAGAAAACAAATATGAACCTAGAATAGGCCACCGCCGTTTGAGACAAATGTGTTGTAGTAGTGTAATTAATACTCGAACCGTAGCGAATGAACAGGCCAACTACACACCAGCGCGCGATGCGCCTAAACTTGGATCGGATTGAGTAATATAGTTAAGTATCTACGCTGCATTCGGCTCGATATAAATTTAGGAATTTACCTATTCCTTTGACATAAATTTAACCAATATGAGCTATCTATACCTATAGGTCTGCGAGTATGTACTTAACGATAAAACAATAACATTGGAAACTATTTTGAAAATGGACCTTCTGTGTTTATTATACCCACTATATTTATACATGCACAATGCATATGCACATACACTCCAAATTTTTTGTAAAAAATTGGTTTTCTTTCTTTACGCCCCCCCCTGTAGCTATTTCGTAAATACGCCACTGTAGCGAAGTGATACTATTCATCAAAATAAACGATACTGAATGGTTAATCACCATTACACTAAAAGCCAGTATGCAAGTACTAACCCAAGACTCAAGAGATGCAGGATTCAATGTGGAATGTTGACAAATCTTTCCAAAAATGTTTTACTTACCCCATAACACAGATTCAAATTTTATGGATGAATTGAAAATATTACTGAAGGAGTATCCGAAAATATTTTTGCTTTGCACAATGGAAATTAGTGAACGTATTCACTTACATTTTTTATGTGGAAAAGTATAATAAGTACCTACATTACGTAGACAATAACAATTTACGTATATTTTTTGTTAAATAATTAAATAAAATTAAAAAAGAGAAATATGCAAGTTTTCGTCATAAATCAGTTTGTTACATTATTTTTGTTTAATAGTCATTAGTGGCAGATTAGAAATCCGGGAGAAGAGGGGGGGGGGGTACAATAATAAGACAACAAACAACCAAGGTTCCACCTGACAAATATTCCTTAACACATTTTTGAAGAAATCAAATTTGCAGAGATCACATTTAACCCTACTTTCAAGACTTACATTTCATCCTCTTAGGTAGGGTGGCCAACCCTCAAAAATTGAAATGGAAAATGAGATTACGTACGATATATCATTTAAAAGGTAAACAATGTTGTAGGCAGAACCATTGATTATATACTTACGAAGTATATAATCAATGGCAGAACTGACTTTATTTTCACGTCCACCGGTCTGGTGGATTAAAACGAGGTGAGGTTTAATTTCCTATTTAATAGAAAACTGAGGCGTTCGTGTCAGGATTTTGAAAGTTTTCTATACCTACACTAGAATACAGCAACACACAACAGGTGTGCCCAAAACTTATCTAAAATTGAATCACAAGGCCAAACATCATCTTGGCAACCATTTTAGATTGTATCATAGAATCTGCCCAAAACCGTTTCGGGAGAACACCGAGGCGTTTGAACCTCGGTAGGTAATGTGGCTCCGTGCATCTCACAACCCTTTCCGCTTTAAACAGTAACCCCCATGTGGGATAAGTACAACAAAGTGATGTTTTTGTGAAAACCGGTCAAAAAATTAACAACCGCATTACCAAGCTTAAATGAGTGGATTCGGAAAACAAAGCAGTGCCGTTAATGAAAAAAAAGCGACCGTGATTATTATTGCAATGGGTCACGTCACAAAATTACGGTGGCGTCATTTTTTGTAGATTAAACACTCCAATTACCATCTTCTGACGTCACGATTAAGATGGTCAGTTAAACGTATAGTTGTGTGGCTAATGACATTGGTAGTGAAATAGGGGAACTATTTTAGATTTCAAGGATCATATTCAGATCCTTGAAATTTAAAATAATTCCCCTGATTTTCCGAATAAAAATTCCCCTACTGAAAATCGTGCCTCATGTTAATCGAATATTAGAGTAGAGCAATTGTCTCATTAGTTATGATCTGTGCATCGGAATACTTTAAAATTTCTTCCTGGTCGATTTAAGAAATACACTCGTTTTAACATTCCTGGAATCGCGAATTTTATGTTATATATTTGATCAAGAATGATTGAGAAAGTTGATAAAGCCGACAGTCGTATACCTCAAGTACTGATTTTGCCTTACAATTTGGTATGCCCAGAGGATTATACGACTATGAATTCACAAAGAACAATCATCGGATCGTGGCCATGTAAACTTGATTTTTATTCAGTCACAGATACCAAAAAATTACAAGAGACCGAAAAGTTTATAAACAAATCAGAAAAATAATTCATTATTTTACAATCCACTAACGGCGCACAGAAAAAAGTTCAGGCACAGAAAATAGAAAATATCCCCTAAAAAAATATCACAATGTACATTCTCATTACCTACCATTGATATCACCAATCAGGTAACTTACATTTCAAATTTAAGCTATCTCAAAACCTACAGCAAATTTAAAGAAAAAATTTACAAAATCATATATACCATGTATGCAAATACTTTGTGCAAATAATCGGGAATTTTTACATTTAATCCTATTGTTACGGCTAATAATAATTCGTCATCCATTATCATTAAACGCTCAGTTAAAATTGACTAAAATTCAAATTTAATAAAATCTTCGATTAAACCAATGCCAAATTAATGTTAAGATTAGACCTCGGATTTCTAAGCAAAACGCATTTTTTCTTCCGCCTGCTTTAAATGTTACATCAGGTTATCAAATACGCATTTAATAAACGCACTAAGGTTAGTTAATAGTACACTTTTGTATGAGTTATATTCCGAGATGCTGTTTCTGGAAGTTCTGGAAACGTACATGATTGTTACATGCAATTTTGCATGATATTCTAATGAAAGGTCTCATCGAGAGGAATTGCTTTTTCCAAACTGTACCTGGAAGAGGAGAGGAGGGGGTTTCATAGTATGCTAATGAAAAATCTTTAGAAAAGGAACCGCTACCGCCCTTGCCCTTAACCCTTCATCATAATTGGGTGATTGGGGAGTAGAGAGGGCTGGTTTTATCCTGAATTAATTTCTACCAACTACAGAACTCCTCTTCGTGATCGTGATCCTAATACGAATATCTCGAAAACGGTGTGTTGTAGGAGAGTACTGATAAAGGGTAAGTGAAACGTCTGAACGAGACATATCCACTCGAATGCCTGAAATTGATAAAAATCTACTAAACTAACAATTCAGCGTTTTAGTGTCGTAAAGGGACCGTACACCTTCTGAATAGTGCCATGTCCCGATAGGTTTTAATTATCGCACTAGTATAGAAACGAAAACCCGAGCGAAAAGCTGTAAATAAGTAGCCGTTACCGAGAGCATCCATTGCTCATAAAGAATCCTCCAAGAGAACGTAGTGTAAACTATTTGAGAAATAAGTTGATTACCTTACTGCCGCGCAGGGCGAGTATTGTCTCCTGCTAGTACTTTCCGCGTACTGCCGCGATACTGACTTTCATTTATTTAGTTTTTACATTATTATTAAACTTTTTTATGCCTAGACTTGGATAATGTAAATAACAATTAGGTACCTCAATTTCGTAATGTCCCATTTTTAGTTTCATTTTGCATACTTTTTAAAAATTATTCCATTTTCTACGCTTACGCTTGGTATTAATTTAAAAAATACAATAGTCGGAAAATATAAAATATTAACAATTAAAGCTGAAGTATGCAGTCTACCACAGTAACTATACTATAACAAATGGTTTAATAATTTGTTATAATTAAAAAAATCAGGCGGACGAGCGAATAAACTGCGGAGGATTTCAAATTTTCCAATTCTGTTTTCAGTTTTATATTTATCATCACCCAGGGATGAACGGATTAAATGTTTAGTTACCCAGGATTTAGTGCGCTATATTTGTTACAGACGGACGGACGGACAGGAGCTCCTGGGTCACTGAAAATTTAATCAGTTTTTCCTTTGGTTATGATAAACATAATACTGAAAACAGAATTGGAAAATTGGAAACTGTTCGCCAGTTATCATGTACACAGACGGACGGGCGGACAGAAAGTCCAAAATCTCGTTAATAAACGCTTTTAGTGTCTAAAACGAACTGTTTCACATTGGGAGTTTTTTTAGACTACAAGGATTATAAGAGGAAATGCAAGGATTATATAATATACAAAAAAAAACATACCATTTCACGCCGAGAAATGGTAAAATACATAAATAAAAGAATTTCAAATTTATTTACCCCATAAGCCGCAAGGGCAGTTTTGCTTGAAATACGCCGGAGTGGTTTGGGGGGGGGGGGGGGGAATCAATACATACTTTTTGTTGCTCAGTTTAAGAATGTTTAAAATAAGGAGCTATACAGAATCATAATGCTAATGAACTGCAGAATCACAAATATTAATTGCAACAATAGAATGTTCGGGATTATTTTTAAAGAAGTATACCTAATGTTAACAGTCATTTTACAACCTTTGTGCAGATCATATTCTGAAACACAAACTTAGCAGTATGATATTACGTGGACGCGCAGAAATTGATGAAAATTGGGCAAATGAGGTCATGAGTTGAAATTTTGCCAATTTACAGATGTACAGCCGCAAGCGTCGAGTCGTAAATAAATGAACACAAATAACTACACAATTCTAAATTTTAGTCCATTGTCACATATTCTAGGGTTAATTTGTTACGGTTTAATTCAAAGCATTAACATTTTTACATCAAAAAATCAAATGTGGTCTTTTTTATTTCTAACCCTTCTATTTCGTAACGAGTGTTTCCTTATTTCCTTCGAACTAAATTCCTTAGTTTAATCCATTTAAATGGATATTTTTACACTTTGTAAAGTTAGGCATCGGTGATTAATAATGTAACAGTTTTTTACACCATTCTTTCCAACAATGCTAAGCCAATTACGTAATGGACGTTTGGACCAGTTGGGCTTATATTAAAATGAACTTATGCTAAAATAGTAAGTCATTTTTTAACGTCAGAGACTGTTTCTTTATTATGCGCTTCTGAACTCAAGTAAACAAATCCTGAAATTAATGTGTTTCTGAAATTAAGCATTTTTTCAGAACTTTCCAACGACGTATCACACGTGGGGGGTCACTATTTAAGATTTAAAAGTTGGGGTGGCTGGGGCGCAGGGGGTTGGAGAGGGTGCGTCGCCAACTATGTGATTGTGATTCCCCTCCGAATTACCAAAACCGATTTTGATTTTTTAAAATATCTCGTTTATTTACTAAGACATGGGGGGTGGTAAGTTTTCAAATTGCCACCCTGTATATGAGCATCAACTGTTGAACGCGAATGATATAGTGTCCGTTTTTTGATAAAGTGTGTATAAAGTGTATAAAGACTCCAAAATGCTTTATTCTAATCCACAATCATTAGATTCGTAATTCCCAAAAAAACCTAACTAACCAGCAATAAATACAAGGGACAATCAAAAAACTAACCACTTACCTAACACCAGCCTTTTCACTTCAATTAATATAATTATAAAAAATGTGGTAAAAATTGGCCTAATGGCTGTTACAAGTCTGAATAGGAAATACCGCTTTTTGAACGTAATCGCATTACCTTGCTTGCGCAATACGTAAGTTTGATATCCAACTTTAAAGTATGAAATATTGTCGGTACTATCAGAAATTGAATAAGGCGCCAAATTTGAATTTAAAAAATTGAAATTGGTTAGTTCAGTCTGGTTTCGGTAATTGTGCTACACGTGAAAACCGCCCCATTAAATCGTATCAAATTAATTAAAATCCGGATAACTAACGGAAATTATCAAAATATATTTCCCTCGATATTTCCTTAATGCTTGCACCAAAGTCCAAAAACCATTATTATCCATGGATTCGTGAAAACCGGAAAATAATTTTTTTGGTTATTAAGATGTCCGAATCAGTTTGGTCTAATATGACCCAAGCAAAGACTTTCTACTCTTCTATAATATCAGATCCACCGTATGTACTGGCTGAAAAATTACAATTTCATATCAGCAAACTTTATTAAAACTTCCACCACCTGCAATTTTGGTGCGAAACCAAGATACTATGTGGAAATAGTGTTTCATACATCAACAAGAACTGGTACTGTTATAACAATACAAGAAATAGGAAACATAGTATTATAATATGGCCTAATGTGATTCATGCATACAGAAAGCATTTGAGGTAGGAGGTCAGGAGTTTGAAGATGAATCAGAAAAAAATATAAGAGAGACCGTCACTATAAACATAATCGAATAATAAACGGAAGGTATAAGAACAATGAAGTTGTTTCCAACGATGGTACATAGTTCACAGATTCGTTCGACTTCGACAATGACTTATTGCACCTCAATCCACATGAGAATACGCCACTGTTTAATTTAGTTTAGCAAACTTACATCTGTGAAATTAATTAATAACAAATGACACACAGGTACTTTGTGTACTGAAATTTTAAATTACCGCAGCTTAAGGAAGTGGTTTGCATAGAGACAATGAGACAAAGAATATACAGCAATCACGTTCTATAAGATGAGAAAATACGATCTTTGAAGTCGTGAGCTACACATAAACGTCAGACCCAGGTGTTAAATTAATGTAGTGTTGATTAATACTGCATAAAGGCTTTGATCTTATTAAATAACCCCTTAAATGGAGAATTCGTATTTGATTTGATTTCTTGCTTTCACAAGATGGTAAAATTACGCCCCCGTTTCCGCGTAAAAAGAGATTCCAATAATATGTGACCTTTAATTGAGAAAATAGTACCTATTGTAACGGAAACGCTCCAGACATGACGTCGCCTTTGGCGCTCTGGAATTTTCTACGCGCGCGATAGTGGGATTTGTATAGGAATATTCCAGGCTTATCCGGTAATTACGCGAGTGTTCTTGACTTATATTGCTTGCGTGTATAAATGGTTGCGGACCGAACATCGCAAGCAGTTTTACTACCGAACGAGATCGAGTACGTATGAAACATCGAGCGCGGAAATATAAATTGCGAAGTGTGTGATATAAATAGTCGATATAAATTGTACGGTTTTTATAGTGTTTTAGTTTTGTTTAATAAATATTGATATAAATCGAACCCGAATTTATAAATCACGTTACACTATTTACAGACATTTCCAGTGCATACCTCCAGGCGAGATGAAGCTTCTTGACATAGGATTTATTTGAAAAATAGGAAGCTCCTATTGGGATACGTTGACTAATAATACTCACAAATCTCTTAGCTAATCAAAAAGATCGATTAAATATCCAACTACAGCGGTGAGGTGGAAACTCTTCGCTTTTTATAATAGGTCTACCTACGTCAAAATCTGAAAGTAGATGTTCTTGACAATCGTGCCAATATTGAACAGATTTGGATATCTATTAAAACTTCCGAATCTTACGTATTTGGTTGTGTTTATAATCCATCGGCGGCCAACTATTTATAAACATTTTGTAGATAAACTTAGGAAGTATATCTTTCAATGTTTTTTGTTTAAGGGACTGCAACATTGATTTGATAACCAGCTCGCATCCGAAAACTGTTTTTAATAATATGTTAGCACTTGCTTTCTCTCAACCTACCAGATGCGGCAGTAAAAAAAGTAACTCTACCACTAAGCAAGTTACCAATAGTGCCAAATTAATTTCAAACAGACCGTATACCTTTTAAATTCAAAATGTACAGGGAATCTCCTGTGCATCTTATGTATTTACATTCATTATTAGACATAAGTAAAGTAGATTATGTCCAGTATATTCTATAAATCTACATTTTGGATGTGATATGGATGTTTAGGTACAAAATGTAGATATAAAATATATGTGCTTTTTAAATCTAAAACATACCAATACATTCAATGTATGTATTTTTTATGTATATTTAAAATCACCTTAGATCTCCTCTCGATGATATTCTGTGTTCATGGGATTATAAGGTATGTATGTCTTCTGTGAATTATCGATGTTGATAATAAATTGCATATTGCATATTGTTTTTCTAATTTGTTTAGTGAAAGTAATGAATTTTACTGTTCAGTTTGGTATTCATGTACATGATCTAAAGTTATAATTAATTGTTAGTGGAATATAAAGATGAATGGAAATTACTCAGCGGAAGTATGGCAGGTATGTTAGAAATCTAATTCATAATCTGTTATTATGGTGTCGAACAAGCACACAATCTAGAGGGCTCAAGAGTACAGTAATAATAATAATAATAATAATAATAATATTTATTAGTATTTTAGTGCGGTTCTTGCGAAAGCACTAAAATAAACGTCAAAAGATTTACAATAAGCCAAATACGTTTTAAACTAAGGTTTTACAAATTGATAGAATTCCTCCATATTATAAAAACAATTTGACATCAATAATTCTTTTAAATTTTGTTTATAGTTTATTTTTTTCGAGGATGTATTAATAAAACGTGATAGCGAGTTAAAAATTTTAGTTGCGTTGTAACAAAAGTTCTTCTCAAAAAGTGATGTCTTGTGGGATGTTGCTTGTATTAATTTTTTATTTCTAGTGTTATAGGTATGATCAGCGGTTTTGAAAATTGATTTGTGTGCGTAAACGTATGAATAAATTTCCAATATGTAAGTATTCACCACAGTCATGATTCTCAGCTCCTTAAAGTATTCTCTACAAGATTGTTTGTAGCCTAAGTTGCATATTATGCGTATTGCACGCTTCTGAAGACTCAGGATTCTTTCCACGCTATGACAATAGCCCCAATTGATAATATTATATCTCACGTGAGAGTGAAAGTAGGAGTGGTATACCATCAATAATACTTCACGACTACATATATTTTTTAAAACACTAAGAGTGTAACAACATTTTTGAAGTTTCAGGCAGACAGTATCTACATGCGGGGACCAACGAAGGTGAGAGTCAAGAGTTAGTCCTAATATTTTGGTAGACGAAGCGCATGGTTGGGCTAAAATTGAAATAACACCGGCATTTCGAGTATGCGTAAAGTGAATAACACTAGTCTTGCTATGATTAATAATTAGCTGATTATCTTTACACCACGTACAACATCTATCAAAAATCAAATCAAAAATGACAGTGTTGAATAAAGCAATAAAAATTTGTTAAGGACATTTTCCTGCTCCGCTTTAAATTTTGGAGGTGCTTCGTTCCGTTATTAAAGTAGGATTAATGAAAATATTGTTCTTGTTACATACTCGTTATTTATAAAAAGCGTGCGCATTGTTCTTTGTTAGCAGTCAGTGTTTCATTGCCAATAAAGCAAATATGGACTTATTACTTCCCTTATATATACTAAGATACAGAGGCTTAATAAACAGAAAACTTCACTTAGTAAAAAAAATACATACATAGATAGTACATGACATGCTAGGAAGTTTCCAGAAGATTAGAGTAACCTATATGACATCCTTGGATTATCCTATTGATCATCTTTGCATATTATAGGTACAGTGAAAAGTTATTGCCGACAAACTATATTGTAATAAACTGTTAGCCGCTACTGTTCATGGTATATCCGCTTGTCATTATAGCAATAAAAGAATGTGTGATGCATATACATGAATATACATCCAAAACTTTTCCACATTCTATGGATATACAAAATCCCACGTAGAGAATATGTGTCCGTTATATTCAATGTATATGGTTCTGCTATGTAGGCTTTAAATGACCTGTTTCTACCATAAAATTATAATTGAAAAATGCCCAAAATATATATGACTGATATGCATCTTTTAAATTTACGATTCCAGAATTCAATTATCCCGCCAAACCAGCGGACAGCACTGTTTGAAAGATCGTGTACAGTTCACAGTATTTATAATAATGTACTACCAGAATGAAAACATTTACTTTCAAAATTTCGTACTAATAAGAAAATTCTTATTACAAAAACATTAACTATTTGTAGCCCGTTAAATTTGATTTTTGATAAACTTTTAATAAATATAGCAAACGGGCTCCAGAAAATTTAATTAGCCCTTCCTTTAGGGATGATAAACATAATACTGAAAACAGAATTGGAAAATTCGAAACCGTTCACGCGTTATCATGTATACACGGGCAGACGGTCGGACGGACAGAAAGTCCACATCCATGAACTCGCTTTAGGAGCTCGTTAATAAACTGAACCAATATAGACACCGAGCGACAAAGTCACTTCGGCTGACAATTGACGAGTAGATACTGTGCTATTACTGAAAACAGAATCAGACTTATCATAAATAGTGTGCGTGTCCTATTTTGGTTAAGACTGCGGTGTATCTGAGCTGTTTTTAATGATAGAGACTTGGGGTTTTCGCGACCCTGTGTCACTTTTTTGTGAAACTTTAAATGCCACAAACAGAATCAATCTAGCTACGTTTGTTTCTGAGATACAGGGTGAAAAGGAAAAGTTTGACTTTTTGGGAGGTTATCATATCTTACTACCCATGTAAGATAGAAAAAAAGACAAAAACTGTTTCTTTTAGATATTTTTACGTAGAATCCCATGGCGTAGTCAAAAAGTATACATTTTCGAGTTAGTTAAATGTTCCTGATTATCATGAATTATTTTTCTTTTGCTTTTCAATGGTTCGGTGGAAGAGCAGTTATACTGAACCTCCCCTTGCGGCTTGATTTCTGAGAAATGATTTTTGTTCTTAACTTGTTTCCTGTAGGAGAAACCTCATAAAGATTTGTGCCCTTATCTAAGGTGTCCCTTCTATGGTTACCTAAACACGTCGAATTTCAGCGGTGATTGTGTATAATTTGTTTGTATTTTTAGTTAGTTTTCATAAAAATATACACAGTGTCCCATATTTTCAACTTTATCTGTCAGATGATTTGGCTATTGTGCTGGGAAAAATTCTTTATATTTGTAATTTAACTTCGTACCTTGAATAAATAAGACAGTGACCAATTGCGCTGCTTTAGTCGGAAACTCGATTGGAAACACACTGTATACCATGTTACTAATATTTTTTTCGAATGTGAAAATTGAATGGTGTGAGGAATAGGACTGTTATTTGATTCATCTATGCATTTCTCATTTTTTCTTTCACATAGAATGCCAATTAACTTTATAATTGCGTTTTCACCCAAATTAAATTGCGTAGAAGCCAAAAACGTGAAATAAGGAAACCAATTAATCAATTTATAATAACTTTCGTTACCCATTATATAGGTTATCCGTATCCGGTATGCTGATAGTGCAATCATGGAAGAATTAATTTTTGTAGTAAACATAGCAGTCGCTATATTTCGCAAGTATTCAATAACATACATGTCTTTGTGAAATGCTGAACGTCACCCACTAAAGTCCGTCTATCTGCCTGTCTGTGCACTACAAAATTTTGTTCCTGGATTGCCTATCAACTCCAAGATTGTCATTATAATACAGGGTTGCATTAACACGAAAAATTTATTTTCGTGTAAGAATAACTTTGGAAAATGGTTCGAACACGTCATGCAGGTATGCTTTTGAGATTTCTGAAATATATAAATATATAAAGCGATGGGGTATACAAGAGGGAATTTTTTTTAGATATTGATTTATGAAAAAAATTTATTCTTCATGATATTTTTTGCTTGCTTTGATTTTCGATAATCTAAAATTTATTTATAGAAATCTGGAAAAATAATAAAATTAACTTTTTTAATTGAAAGTTATCATTCAACATTATAATCTAAATAGCGTATTGCTATCAAACCACAAACAATCGAAACGTTATTGATACTTTCAAAGCAGGCAAAAAATATCATAAAGAATAAATTTTTTTCATAAATTAGTATTTAAAAAAAATTCCCTCTTGTATCGCTTTACACACTGTATATTGTATGGAGTTAATTCATATTTTGTTTGTTTCTCTCTCTCTCTCTCTCTTTTGCAAGAGATGAAAACTTAACCAACGCAATCATTAGAACTGTTCGTTCTTCGTTTATTACGTTAAATGTTCTTAAAATCAGAACAAATTAGAGAAGCAACGGCATAAAGTAATGGGAATCAAAAACTGACATCACAAGACCGACAAAACTGGTGGATGGACAAACGTAGGTCAGAGGAAAATGAGCATGACAATGTCTGCCTCTTGGCAGAGAATAAAGTGGCGATGGACTATGAATGCAGTCAGATATACTTTGGACTTCCGGTATCGCCGGTGGAAGAAAACAAGGAAAAAGGTTTTCGCCCTAAGCCGAGTAACTTCAGTGCATTTTCCATGTATTGATAAGTACTTTCCCAAAGGCCATAGCTATGTGCACTATGTTCTTCTTTACTAGAGGCATATATGGTTAACATGTCAAAGAAATATCTTCATAAATTCAGTTGGTATTGGCTGCGCATGCGCACATCTAATGTTTGCAATATCGATAAATAAGACATTAATCTGATGTTTACAATATGCGATACGTTTGCTTTTAGCATCTATGGTTAAAATTTCAAAGAAAGTAGGCATGCGCAGTCTACGCATGCGCACATCTGATTTTTACTATATGCGGTATATTTGCCATTACTAGAAGTATCTGTGGTTAACAGTTTAATCGTTAATATTTTCCTGGGCTCAGGTGCCAGAGCTATACACTACCGAATGCAAAAACAACGAACTAAGTATCTTGCAAACTGTAGGAGTAGTTAAGGCCTCCGATAGACGGACAGACAGAGGAAGTGCGCACCCAACTTCGTTGGAAAATGCGCTAGGTACACGCTGGACCAACCTTGCACGATAGTCTCGCTAACAGAGGCACTACGTAGCTTAAACAAAAAAAATACACCTGGTATTGACGGTTTTATTTACAATTCTGGGAACTTATCAAAGCTCGTTTTCTGTATATTATCATTGAATAATATTATCATTGAATTTATAACTTATAAATTCAATGATATTATTCAAGATTCAATTAAATAGGGTACACTACCCCACTCCATGAGGAAAGCGGTCATTTGCTTAATGTCGAGAGAGGTTCCTTACTGTGCACGGATTGTAAGATACTTGCAAATGTTCCATAAGGCTTACAAGCGAACTCGCAAAAATAATTCATCCGTTTCAAACCGCTGCATCTACCTACGACTCTATCCACCTGAAAAGAGAATTAATGTGAGAGGATTTTGGGGAGGATCTTGGAAAGGCAGAATGGATGCATCACTCGGTATAGAATGGTCCAGTACAATAAATATTAGTATTAGGAATCACCTTTTCTAATGATCAATGCGAAGGTTCATTATATGCTTTTCATTATATGGCAACTTTGTTACATACATCATTGTCCAAATGGTGACGCCTGTTACTCTTCCTATCCATAACAGGAAGAAAATCGTTTTAAACCAGTATGTGGTTCCCAAATTGTGGTACGTGTTGCACTGCATCACACTGCAGCAACAACTCAACCTACAAACAAAAACTCCGTCGATTTCTTTTGGAAAGGGAAACATTGGACCACCCAACAACATCTATGGATATGAGTTGTTTTAATCTGTATCTCGATGGGTGTAATTAATATAATAATAATAATAGAAGATTAAATAAGATGTTCCAAATTATTTTTAAATGAAAATCCTTTTGGAGTGAAGGCGTCTGCGGTATTTCACATTTTTGCGGGCGAAACTGCTAGGTCGTATTAACTTTCGCTAATTTCGAACAGACGGCTACTGTATTTCATCTTTTTCTGTTGTATATAAGTAATTACGTCCTACATCAGTCCTGCGTGGTGGATTAGGAATTCTTTTTCTTTGAATAAGGGACGGCTTTCAACTATATTACAGTTAGGATTAAATCGTACTACAAACTAATTTATAGACATATCTAAAATAGTTTGCATATCGATGTGACCTATTTAATTGACAAACGATATCGATCCCTACCGTATATGAAAATGGAATGTAATTTAGTACATCAAAGTGCATACCATCATAATGTTATTAATTTCATTTGCAACATGAAATTATGCACGCCTGCGAAATTGTGTTAGCTTCGTGAAATAGCTCTACAGGAACAGAGTAAAACGAGTTATATGTGCAAAATTGCACATAATTGATCAAAATGACAATAGAATTTGTACCACTATAAACCCAATTATTTCCTAATGCTCTCATTATATTCCACATTAGTGTTATAGAATGCTGCAATTGCAATTGATCGTTTCTCTTAGCGTTGTGAGAAAATACAATTTTGGTATGTGTCACAAGTGTTATAATTAGTTCCTCAGTACATAATGAATTCTGGCCTTTAAATGAACGCAAAAAATACGATGTAGGTCCCAAAACAAGAAAGATTGGGGACCCTGAAGCAATTTATAACGTCAATAGATGATATTGTTACATGATAGAATTTTAAGAGCAGAGACACACAGCGTCAACGTTGAGAAAAACGTTAACACATTAATAATAATAATTTACCCCTCCTCTACAAGTACACTAAGGCACATAATTTAGAAAGTAAAATAGAAGAAACTAAATATATATTGTGATAGAACCGAATTTGCGGGCTAAAATTCGATCTGAGTATTCGAGGTACGTATTTTCTAAAAGGAAGTAAGGAACGATCCGAATTCCAAATTAAGTTTTGTTTCGCCTCAGTGAAACACATGTTTTTCTTCTTTGTCCTACATTCAAATTTACAATAAAAGTGCCAAACATAACGCTATACGAGGAAAGTTAATTAACCATATCGATCCGATAACTCAGAGCACGTCGATATTAATTATTTTCGACTACTTACGATTTGCTTAAGAGGAATTTAAAGCAGATGTATGTGAGCTTTGGTTAAGGACAGTTGTAATTCTATGTTTCGAATATATACTGTGGTTGCTTCGACAATTTATCAGGTGATGTATTTCTTTTGTCTTTTGTTTATTGCATCCATCCAGTAATTATATGATTAACGGCATGCTACAGATGCATTAGGTGAATGCGAGTGCAGCATGGGTATTGTCACATTTTATAGCTAATTACAAATACAAATTTCCCTGTTATAATTATATTGATCATACTCTTAATTAAGTGCACAGAAATACGGCAAGATGCCTTTGTGTTTTTTACGTAAATATGTTGGTTTTCCAATTTACAGTATCGCTGCAGTTAGACAAGTGGCCCATTGTTCGTGACACTGGTTTTACGTCCCAACCATCAATATAAATTCCTGACTGATTAATGGGTTTTTATTTATATTTAGTTACAGTATGTGCTAGGGATGATAATACTACTTTGTCGAATTAAACGATATAATTAATTTTATAGCCAATTCGTTGATGTTTACTGTATTTTGGAGCATCGACATTAAATTTGCAGCTCCGGTGAATCCGAACGATACAACATCTCAAGTGGAGACAAGCCAAACGGCAACGGTTTTAACTTCCGTAGACAGCAAATGAGAGTTGATCGGCTTATGAAACTTATCCAAAACACACAGGTCGAACTGGATGAGGAACGTTCCAACAAATGATGGAATTTTAAAAAGACGGTGATTCCCCAGCTGTGAGACGACATCTAAGAAGCACAAGACGAAATTATGGTAAGCAGCGAATTACCTGATATTTTAGAGACCCATTACGAAACTGCAAAGGAAGTAGTTCACCAAATCATGATAGCGGTGCTAACTGGTCCAAAACTACAGGCGGCCCAAGGTGTTCATTTAGAACACCCTTGCTTTCCTACCAGCGGCCAAAGCGACTGCGAAAATTAAGGAAATATACCCTAACGCTATAGGTACTCAAATTATTGTCACTACTAGTTACGTTCTCTCGTGATCAAAGGTCATCTCAAAAATTCAAATAATTAAATAATTACAAGTCAAATAAACAAAATGATAGGTACTTTCACGCTGGTCATGTGATCAAAGACAATAGGTACAAGTGCTATAAATGATAATTACTAATTAGGTACATGTTTGTTCGCCGTATAAGACACACACATTTCAAATTGCAAAAATTAATGAATTGGTTGAACGCATGTTCAATTTCCTTTTTTTATTAAAATTTTGGGGTTGTGTAGCGGTTCGAATAAGAATGGCAACGTTTACATTTTTGGTATCATTAAGTTATTGTTTACGGGCGAGTTGGGGCATGTCAAATGACAATTAATTTCCAACCTAATTATACGGGCCGATTGTAGCATCTCAGATAATTACGTTTAAATCTAATAAAGGATCATAGTTGGCTAAATGCGCAATAATATGAAACTATATTGGAAAATTGAAAAAGTGGCTTGGTTTGAATAACACTGTAATTAAACAAATGAAAAGTTTTTCATTAATTTGTCATTAGCGTTAATTGTGGCCGCATACTATAGAAGTGGCTATGAAATGTAAATAGAATGCTTCCAACGTATGCCGTTTAATTAAATTAATTAAATTTTGCCACTTTAAGTTTGAACATTTTCCATTTTATATTGCAATTTGAAATGTGAAACTAGCGCAGGTATAATAAGTAATTCTCAGCTCTTTTGAAAAGGTCAAAGTGCAGCGTAAATCATTGTTTTAAACGTCAAAACACTCTTCCAGGTAGAAGTTCATAGTGTAGGAGTTCTAAGGAAAAAGAATAAGCGATAAAGCTACTCCCCATTTTTTATATTTAGAGTCCCATGAAATTGGGATTGTGTCAAGCGAAGAGGAAATTGTGCGTATTAGTTGGGTACCGGTGTCGGCAGACCTAAGATGGAAACCAAAATTTCGGTATACATATGAGGTATCAGTCAATTTCGTAAAGAACAACAATAAAACGAAAACAGACAGAGGATCGTTGTTTCAAACAGTACAATATTGTTACATTTCTGCAGATGTGAGGAATAAAAGAAGCAGGCGGTTCTAAGGCAGACAACACATTGAAAAAAAATGTGTGTTTCAGATGAAAACATGTATTATTGCCTCAATCAAAAACCCCCAATACAATTGGATTTGCTCTAATCTGAACTGAAAATATCAGTCATGACTACCTTCCCACAAGATGGCGCACCATTCCACAGAGTCTGAGTAGGTACATTTGTTTAACCCCTGGTTTAACCAATAAACCTTTTCTGACCTTTTTACGATCATCTATACCTTTCCACCTTCACGTTCTCTACCCTCGCCACTGCCACCAAAATGCAGTATGCAGCGATATCCTGGTGATATCTATCAAAAGAAACTTTTCCCAGTCTTTCCTGTTCCTTTACAATAATGTATCACCATTTTACTGACCAACTTTGCTCAAATCATTGGATCAGTAAGCAAAAAAGGTAATTTTAAGGTACAATATTATTGATAGGATCTACTAATCTACTTGTCTGACAAGCTCTAGTGTATTATCTGGTGGTATTTTGTTTTTGACATTTCAAAAGAACGTAAGAAACAGAAGGAATATTGGAATCAACAGATTACTACCGAACAACAAAAAATACCAGAAAATTCCATACCTAGAATATCTTTATACTAGATAATTCTGCGAATGTATACGCAAGTGTATTTTCACCTCATCGGTTATGGAACACAATGTACCCCGTTAAGTGAAGTTGCGACTAATTTTGTTTCCTACACTAAAATAGAATGGATGACTTTATTTATTCATTATTGCTTTACCGGTAATAAGAGGTAAAAATCAAAGTAGGCTAATTTGTATGAACATTGAAAGCCTTTCATAACTTTTAATTCTAAACAACTTTTTTTAATACATTTTTGTTATATCTGCTGGAATAAAGACAATTCACTCTTGACTAATTTTTATAGTTCGGCAAAAAAAACACCCTGTATATTAAATAATTTGGCTCATTTTTTCCAGTTAGTTTGAGACTAAGGAGCAGCGATCCTCAGAAGATGAAGAAAATCCAACTCTAAAACATTTGTCAAATACAAATACACTTTATATGCACTCAATCCGTGGACACACGGTATATTCTTATAAACTTATTACATTACAATGCCAAAATTATCTAGAACTTCAAATCACAATTTAGCAAGTATAGTAAGGCAACAGGAGAGAGTAAAATGTAAATGGAAACGTTCTAAATTTCTATGGAAAGATTTGGTGCAATTAAAAAC